>NW_023458624.1:95126-112415 GCF_013731165.1 Rhagoletis pomonella | reverse complement strand
CATTTTTTCAAATTATTATTGCTTTTCCACAATAAATTTTCATTTAAAAAACGGCCTCGAGCTCAATATAAATTGTTGAATTTAATAAAAAAATTTCATTTGTTTTTTCAGTGTTCTGTTAAGAGTTATGAGTAACCCCTCGACAGTTCTAACTAAAACTCTGGTAAAGTTTTTTCCGACCAATAGATAAAAGCTATAAGCATAAACAAGGGACAAATTTTTAATGTCAAAAAAATTTTAGTCCTTTTTTCAGATTTCTGTTAAGAGTTCTGAGTAGCTCGCCGCGAATTCTAACCAAAACCCTTATAAACCTTTTTGTCCGACCAACAGTAAAAAATTTATAAACAAAAACAAGGAGCAAAATTTTATTAAGAAAAAAATTTCATTGGTTTTTTCGGAGTTCTGAGTAGCCCCCCGAGAGTTCTAACTAAAACTCTTATAAAGTTTTGTTTTCGACCAATAGTAAAAAGTTATAAGCAAAAACAGGGGGCAAATTTTTATTAACAAAAAAATTTCATTTGTTTTTCAGAGCTCTGCTGAGAGTTCTTACCAAAACGCTTATAAATTTTTTTTCCCGACCAGTAGTAAAAAAGGTTTAAGCAAAAACCAGGGGCAAATTTTATTAACAAAAATTTCATTTTCTTTTTCGGAGTTCTGTTGAGAGTTCTGAGTAGCCCCTCGAGAGTTCTAACTAAAACTCTTATAAAGCTTTTTTCCGACCTAAAGTAAAAAAGTTATAAGCAAAAACAAGGGGCAAAATTTCATTAACAAATAATTTCATTTTCTTTTTCGGAGTTCTGTTGAGAGTTCTTACCAAAACTCTTATAACGTTTTTTCCCCCGACCAATAGTAAACGAAGGTTTAAGCAAAAACCAGGGGCAAATTTTTATTAACAAAAAAATTTAATTTGTTTTTCAGAGTTCTGTTGAGAGTTCGGGGGAGCCCCTCGAGAGTTTTAACCAAAACTCTTATAAAGCTATTTGTCCGACCAATAGTAAAAAAGCTATAAGCAAAAACAAGGGGGAAAATTTTATTAACAAAAAATTTCATTTTCTTTTTCGGAGTTCTGTTGAGGGTTCTTACCAAAACTCTTATAACGTTTTTTCCCCCGACCAATAGTAAAAAAGGTTTAAGCAAAAACCAGGGGCAAATTTTTATTAACAAAAAAATTTAATTTGTTTTTCAGAGTTCTGTTGAGAGTTCTGAGTAGAGCCTCGAGAGTTCTAACTAAAGCTCTTACAAAGTTTTTTTTCCGACCTAAAGTAAAAAAGTTATAAGCAAAAACAAGGGGCAAAATTTTATTAAAAAAAATTTAATTTGTTTTTTTCAGAGTTACGTTGAGAGTTCTGAGTAGCCCCTCGAGAGTTCTAACTTAAGCTCTTAAGGGGTAAATTTTTATTAACAAAAAAATTTCATTTGTTTTTCAGAGCTCTGTTGAAAATTCTGAGTGGCCCCCTGAGAGTTCTAACCAAAACTCTTATAAAGTTTTTTTATCCGACCAATAGTAAAGAAGTTATAAGCAAAAACATGGGGCAAATTTTTATTAACCAAAAAATTTGATTTGTTTTTCAGGGTTCTGTTGAGAGTTCTGAGTAGCCCCCGGAGTATTTTAACTAATACTCTTATAAAGCTTTTTATCCGACCAATAGTAAAGAAGTTATAAGCAAAAACAAGGGGCAAAACTTTATTAACAATAAAATTTCATTTATTTGTCAGAGCTCTGTCGAAAATTCTGAGTAGCCCCTTGAGAGTTCTAACCAAAACTCTTATACAGTTTTTTTGTCCGACCAATAGTAAAGAAGTTATAAGCAAAAACAAGGGGCAAATTTTTATTAACAAAAATCTAATTTGTTTTTCAGAGCTCTGTTGAGAGTTCTGAGTAGCTCCCCGAGTGTTTAGGCCATCAGCCTAAATATTCGGAACAGCCCTAATGCTTGTTGCTCACTGACACATAGTCACTCGCACACATGCATATAGGCTACGGCGAACTTCCCGCCGTTAGAAAATCTACCCTACTGGACCATAACTTTTCGGAGGGGAAACCTAACGAAAGGCTATTGTCCTGTGGGTGCGAGCAATTAAATTATTCGGCACTTCATCACTTGTCAGACGACCTGCGACCTGATAGCCAGCTACCACGCCACATACGGTGAGAACATACATTTTCATTTTTAATTGTACAATTGTTGAACCGCATCAAATATACCAAATACTAAAACCACACATTTGCATCTGTTTTGTATTCTTTCCATATATATTTGCGAGCGAGCGAATCCTCCGTGGTCCGAGAGATAAGTAAACTTTTACACAGCGCATCAAATATACAGTCCACAACAACAACCGACCTGAATTTTGTACCACAATCAACTTGCCGCAAGATTAATTTTTACATCAGGATTTATTGGTTTCAACTTCCATATACACAACCAGCGTTTCCCTGCAAAAAATGGGACTAATCCGGGATGACTCCGGGAGCAATCGCAAAGGAGCATGCGACTAATACCACTTTTGATCTCTTTATATGGAATGAACTGATCACTTTTGTTCGAGCATGTCCTATGAAGAGACTAATTGTTCACCTTTATACGCGAATGGGTATAAAAAGCGACTAGTCACTTTTAAAAAATAAAAATAAAAATTTGCGCCAGCTGAGATTCGAACCGGGGTGCTCAGTTTTGTTAGGCGAATACTCTCTCTGCGTGCCAACGCCGCACATGAAATTTCATTGACTAAGTGTGTACATATCATTAAATCGTTAATAGTACCCGTTAGAGATGAGTTGGGGACTAATTGAACTCCAATTATACCCATAAGGGATGAGTCGAGACTAATTGATCTCCTTTAGTACCCGTATGAGACTAGTTGCGACTAATTAATGCCCAATTGTACCCGATTGAGAGTAATCTCGGAATACTCTCTTTAGAGATTAGTCGCACAATTTTTTGTAGGGTTGGTTTTTACTTACTTACACGCACAACGTTTTTGGTTCACCGATTAAATTTGCCACACGACTGGACATCGTTTTTTTTAATCATCTAACTCCATCTATCAACATTTGCAACAGAACAAGGTACGTGGTTTGAGATTCATTGCACTTTCAAACATATGTATTGTTTCATAAAAGTGATTTTGCCACAAAATAAGTACGCGAGTGAATTTGTGAGAAAAGAAAAGACAATCGCTGCAAGATAATTTTGTTAAATTTAACATTTCGGTTTGTACATACACACACACAACCACCACAGAGAGTGCGCGAAACCTCCATTTTGAAGTTCACACATTGTTTTTGTAGAAAAATCATTTCTTAAGCACACGTGGTATTAATTAAATTTTTAGCGGCAACTCAAATATTCTGTCGGCTCTCACAACCAATTTGCGTTTTTTTGCCGTGTTTCTTCCCATTAATTTGGAGAAAATTGCCCCACTTGGTTCTTGTTGAACAAAACTCACTTTAAAGCACACGTCGTATAAATTCTTTGGAAAGCATTGGTATTTTGATTTATCACTGATTTTCTTTAATTGGATTTTCACACTCACAAATTTCACATCCGATTGGCAACAAGTACTCTTTACCAAATACTATCTCAACATAATATTTGATCCCGTCGAAAAGTTGGGTGGCTAGTGATCATCAATATACTGCATATATCTTTAATACCACTGAAATTGCATATGACATATACGTTAAACGAACATAAATTTGCTGGTTGTTTTTTAAATTAATACTGGTACGGCTATTGTGTCGGCGATTTATTCTTCCACTTCATTCGAATAACTACGTTTTGTAGAAATACATTAAATCTGCGATCAGATTTCTATCTGTACTTTACAGAACTAAAAAGCAAATTTTGTCGATTTTCAACGCATTTTCAAAGGCAATGGAATCTTTCATTCGATTGGCAGATGCCGTAACCGAATTTGAGTATGACTACAACAGTACGCCATTCGAGGAGCAAAATAAGCACACTCTTGCAATACAGCAAGATGAGCTGAGGGCCTTATGGAAGAAAGCAAAATCGGCCCATGAAGCTCTTATAAGCTCAGTACTGTCAAAAGAGGACAGAGTATCTGTAAAAGGCAAACATAAAAGTAGTTTTGGTTGCTATATGAAGTGCATGGCTGCTATAGCTTTTGACGTAGAAAAGTTAGCAAAAACCGAGAAAGAAAGGGAAGATGTATCTGTTCGGGAGCATAATATTCATCTGCCTCCTTGCGACACAGATATATTTAAAGGGGATTACCTTTCATGGCCGACATTCAGAGATATGTTTACGGCCATATATATTCTCAATAAGCGTCTTACCCCTGTTGAAAAACTCTTCCATCTCAACCTAAAAACTCAAGGGGAAGCCAAGGAAATTGTGGGAAGGTGCCCTTTGACTAACGAAGGTTTTGCTACAGCCTGGAAAAATTTAAGCAACCGATACGAAAACAAACGTATTCTGGTCAACACGCAGTTAAAAATCTTATTCAACTTAAGCGCAGTTGAGAGCGAATGCGGTAGCTCCATTAAGAAACTGCAACGCGAAATAAATAATTGCATCTCGTCGCTTCAATGTCAACCGATTGACATTTCCAACTGGGATGTAATTATAACGTATTTATGTTCAACAAAACTGCCAGAATGCACTCTAGCTCTGTGGGAACAATCCATAGAGAACAAAACAGAAATCTCAAGATGGGAAGATATGGATAAATTCCTATCCAATCGGTTTCAGACATTAGAAACCGTGTCTGGGCTCAAGGAAAATAAATCCGTTAAGGCGATTAAGCCACAAAACACACGGCAAGCGCCGGAAGCGCCTTCAAAGAGACTTGGCACGTTTCAAGCAAGTGTGGCCAAGCAACTATGCCCAGTGTGCCAGAGTAGCGAGCACAAGCTACGACACTGCTAAGGATTCCGCAAGTTAACCCCAACCGACAGAATAGAGTATGTCAAGAGCAATAAACGTTGCTTGAATTGCTTGTCAGCCGGACATACGGTGACAAGATGCACCAGCCCCTTTAATTGTAGCACGTGCCATGCAAGGCATCACACGTTGCTACACCGACCACAAGCCGTTCAGCCAAAAGCAACAGCTCCTAGGGGAACTCCGAACTCCAAAGGTGACGGAGCCTCATCTTCAAGGCAGGCTCAGTTTAGACGGGAATCTGAAAGAGAAAATAACAGAGAAGTTAGGAATGTGAACTCCTGCTTCGCAAACACAAACAAAGGAGTGCTATTATGAACGGCGCGCGTAGACATACATTACAATGGTGTTAATTTTTCTGCCAGAGCACTGATAGATTCAGGATCAGAGTGTTCTTTCATAACTGAAAGACTTAAGCGCAGAATCAACCTGCCGTCAAAGCGCTTGCATGCCCAAGTCTCGGGCATCAATAACTAAATATCTGCGCAGGTAAAGGAAGCATGCGCCGTTCAATTGCGGTCGCCCACAGACCCTTTAATAAGCATAGATGCTGTTGTACTGGTTTTACCAAAACTAACAGGGGATCTGCCGACTTGCCAAGTAAGCGCAATGACTCGGCAAGCATTCCCTGACTTAGTCCTGGCGGATAAAAGGTTCTTCATTAATGAACCAGTTGATCTCGTTCTCGGAGGAGACATATATCCCCAGATAATTTTAGGCGGCATAAAAAAGAACGTATTAAATACGCTTCTCGCCCAAGAAACCGTGTTCGGATGGATTTTAACTGGCTGTGCGGGAGCATCGAGTCCAGCCAAAAATAGCGTGTCCTTTTACAATGAAGTTAATCTGGACAAGCAGTTGACCGCCTTTTGGGAATTAGAAGACATCCCCAGAAAAAGAATTCTCAATGACGATGGTACGTATTGCAAAGAGCTCTTCAAGGCAACAACTATGAGAAACGTTGACGGAAGATACGTTGTCTCTCTACCCTTCAAAAAGGAGTTTCCAACAGCTTTGTGCCTAGGGCCTTCGCTGAAGAGTGCGTGTTCGCAGTTCTACCGGAGCGAAGCACGACTAGCGAAAAAACCTGTTCTTAAAACAGAATATAACCGTGTCTTAACGGAATACGAAACGTTAGGACATATATCGAAAGTAAACAACGTGTCGGCAAACGCAACAGATTGTTATTTTTTACCGCATCACGCTGTCTTGAAGGAAGAAAGTACCACAACTAAGGTCCGAGTGGTGTTCAACGCCTCATGCCCTACCGCTAACGGCGTGAGTTTAAACGATGTTCTACTCCCAGGTCCAACACTACAGGCCGATCTAACCATACTCATCCTCCGCTGGAGATTGTACAAGTACGTCTTCAACAGTGACATTGAAAAAATGTATCGGCAAATTTGGGTAAAGGATAGCCAAACAAAATACCAACGAATCGCTTTCCGCAACAGCCCAGAAGAGCCTCTCAGTTTTTACGAATTGAAAACGGTAACCTTCGGAATTAACTGTACTCCTTGTCTCGCCATAAGGACATTACATCAACTCTCGGACGATGTGATGAGCTCTTATCTTATCCACTAGCATCTAACATTTTGAGGAAATGTATGTACGTCGACGACGTACTGGGCGGTGGACATAGCATCGACTCTGCGATAAGAGCTCGAGACGAAACCTCTCAAGCGCTAAACTCGGCGGGCTTTCCATTACGGAAATGGGCTGCAAACTGCATTTAAATCCTACAAGGTATACCAAAGCAAGATCTTCTGAAAGAAGACTTTCTAGAGTTTGAAGATACCAGCACGGTAAAAGCTCTAGGAATCAGGTGGAATGCTCACTCAGACTATTTCTACTTTACTGCGAAACCTATAGAGAATCGTGACGCTATAACAAAAAGGGCAATACTGTCAGCTATCGCCAAACTGTTTGATCCGCTTGGCTGGCTCGCGCCAAATACAACTGTCGCCAAAATTATTATGCAGAGCATTTGGCTTGAAGGAACAGATTGGGACGAGACCGTGTCCCCACCAATTTTAGACCGCTGGCAAACCTTTATGAGGGATTATACAGAAATTACTAATATTCGTATACCCAGGCGGGTTCACTTCTCTCCGACAGACGACGTGGAAATTCACGGTTTCAGCGATGCATCGGAAAAAGCGTTTGCAGCAACGGTTTTCCTAAGGATAAAGACAAAGGAGAAAATCTTTATCAATTTACTCATGGCAAAAACAAGAGTGGCCCCCGTAAAGACACTTTCTTTGCCCAGATTGGAGCTCTGCGGTGCAGTACTACTAGCAGAGACAGTTGAAACAGTCGTTGAAAACCTTAACCTTGTTCAGGGGAAAGTGAATCTTTGGACGGATTCAGTTTTAGCTTGGATTCGAAAACCTCCGTGTTCGTGGTCAACCTTTGTTGCCCACAGGGTAACGAAGCTGATAGAAAAGGTAGGAAACGAAAATTGGCGTCACGTGGATTCAGCATCAAACCCAGCAGATCTGGCCAGTAGAGGACTTTCGGCGACTGAACTAGTCAACAACTCCTTGTGGTGGCAGGGTCCTTCTTGGTTACAAGAAGATAATTCGAAGTGGCCAGCACAAGAAAGAGCCTTCAACACAAACCTAGAGGAAAAAAGGGTACATGTTCACGCAACACGCAGTACAAATAATGTGAACATTCTCGATAGATTTTCAGATTTCGCAAGGGCTTTGAGGGTTATCTCATATTTATTGAGATTTTATCAAAGAACCAATCCCAAAACAAAATCGTTTTTTAAAGCAGACTCTTGTTCAATGTCGTCCCATGAAATTAAAACAACGACGCAACGCTTAATAACAGTTTATCCGAAACAACATTATAGAGAAGAATATGGGAACTTGAAATCGGGTAGGTCCCTCGACGCGAAAAGTGAAGTTTTGTCCCTCAACCCATTCATCGAAAATAATGACATTATGCGAACGGGTGGTCGTCTCGGCGCATGCTGTGATTTGGCCTTCAACGAGCGTCATCCAATTATACTTCCATATGAGTGCAGGTTAACTCGTCGTATCGTGCAGTTTGTCCATCAAATCTCGTTACACGGGGAAAACCAGTTGATGTTACGTCTCTTACGTACGCAATATTGGATCCCGAGAGTGAAAAGTATGATTAGGTCCATTATCCACAACTGTAAAGTATGCACGATTCACAAGAAGTGCTTGCAGACCCAACTGATGGGAATCCTTCCCAAAGAACGCACAACTTTTTCCCGTGCTTTCACAAACACGGGTGTGGATTTCGCCGGTCCATTTGACATAAAATCCTACCGAGGCAGGGGATGTCGCATGTCAAAGGGCTATGTTTGTCTTTTCGTCTGCTTCTCGACGAAAGCTATTCACCTTGAAGCTACCAGCGGCCTTAGTACCGCGTCCTTTCTAGCCGCTTTCGCAAGATTTGTTGCTAGACGAGGATGTCCAAAAAACATTTACTCCGACAATGGGACAAACTTTGTCGGAGCATCACGATCTTTACGATCGGAATTTAAAGCATTTTTATCTGAGGCACGCAAAAGAACTCTCATTAAATACAACCATCAAACGTTAGAATGGCATTTCATACCCGCTGCGGCTCCTCACATTGGCGGCTTGTGGGAAGCAGGGGTGAAAAGTTTTAAAACTCACTTTAAAAAGGTCGCGTCCGATTATAAATATACTTTTGAAGAGTTCAGTACTCTTTTGTGCCGGATTGAGTCTTGTCTCAACTCAGGACCACTAAGCCCCTCTTCCAATGAACCGTCCGATCTGGAGCCGCTGACTCCAGGTCCTTTCCTAGTAGGTGGGCATCTTCTTGCCCCACCTGAAGTCGACGTAAACGAAAATCCTGCCTCGATCGTAAATCGATGGCAGAAACTGAAGGCCCTACATCAGACATTTTGTAGAAGATGGAAAATGGAATACCTCACCGAGATGCAGAAACGCATTAAATGGAAACATCCACAAGCCAACTTAAAGCAAGGGGACCTGGTCGTCGTTAAGGAGGAAAACCTGCCACCTAACGAATGGAGGTTGGGGAGAATAGTCAAGCTACATTCTGGTTCCGACAACCGGGTCAGAGTAGTCGACGTCGACACAGCTAAGGGAGAAATTACCAGGCCAATTTCAAAATTGGTCCTGTTTCCGCCCTGCAACGAGAACACCACAATCTCCCAAGAAGCTTCCATACTCTTCATTCCACTCCACAAACCCAGCTATTCCACTTCCTACTCCCTACGCAATCCCACATCTAAAATGGGCAATATTCCAGCTAGAGAATTATTACTATGAATGACTTCGAGATCGCATGTCAAACCATGAATAAGTAAGTAATATTAGAGAATCATCATAACAAAGTTAATGCCCTGAAAATTTACTAAACCTGCTAAAATGTGCACAAAACCGTCACACAATGTCTAATATTTTAATGCTTAAACACTTCAATTCAGTAGAATCAATTATTCTCACCTATTTTTCATATTTTATTCAACATTTTTTATAATTGTATTCAAATTCGCCAAAAAAACGGCGTCACACGGCAACACTCGATTGATTTGACAGAACTTGCCGCAAAATGAAGATTGCTAGTGCAGCATGAGCAAGTTGAAATTATTTCTCGAAAACGATTTGCATAATTTCAGTTACAGCTACACCTTGCAATTTTTATTTCCAAAAGTGTGTTCCTCAAATCTGCAAAACGACTTGCTGGTTGTATGCACGGAAAAGTAGACTTTCGATTTCGCATCTTGACAGCAAAATGTATAAAAAAGCGCTTACTTTGCCACGTTTAGCCGCACCTTTACACCTTGAAAAAAAAAAAACATTGGAGAGCCGTTGCAATGTCCGCAAGATCGAACTTTCGGAGCAGGGGAGTTGCGGACATTTGCATTGCGCAAAGGATTAATTTACTGTATTAGTATACTGTCCCTAGTTACCAGCAAGATTCGTTCACCCAGTTAGCAGAAAATGCAAACTTTTGGATAGTGTATCGGGGCCTGTGCACATTCGAAGGCCCATAGCTGTGATACCAAAGGAATCATTAGACCCGTTTTTACAGAAATATAGATTCGACCATGCCTAATCATCAAAATATATAGATAGGCGTATGCGTGCACAAACTCAGATCCGCGCAAAAGATAGTTAGCACTCACCAAAGTTTCGCCAACACTGGAGCACTCCTCGTTTCCCGGGACAACATTTGCTGATACCATTCAATATTCAGACAGCGATGACTCTGGCAGTGGTGGTCGACGCTGAACAAAAATAAGCATTTGGTGTTGTCGGCCAGGCAGCCGCCTTTGAGTAAAGTCACCCATTGGAGGTTAAATTGTCCAACTACCTAAAAGAGACATATATAAGTCATAATGCAAGTCCACACAAGATATTTTCAAACGATAAGGAGAGGTATCTGCCGCGAGCTACACTTCACATACATACAAGAGAAACATATTCGCAGAAATCTCCTAACAAAAACCGTTTTCACATCCTATTATCTCTCTAAGTATGCTTCCTTTGCTAATTTCGACTCTTAAGAACTCAGGAACAATTCTTTTAATAGGTGAATTCGCACTCGGCCATAGGCGAGAAGCTGCCTTTTCTACTGACAAATCATTGGAGAATTAAATTTGTCCTAGTAAAATTTGCAACTTTCTAGGAACATGGAAATATGCGCCAACTTGTGCAATTGTATTTAAACTATCCGAGCTCTGCGCAATGACATATATGTATGAATATTTCACGTGCGTAAGCGCTAAGCACATAAACCATAAACTCGTGACTTCCATATTCCGTTTTTTCATAGTCATCTAGCCTAGTGGGGAGCGAACACAACCTACTGCAAAAAAAAGGGTAGCATCGATGTAAAACAAGAACTTACCCCCTCTTCAGCGCTGCCAGAGCTCCTAATGAGTACTGAATACCACTAGCTTGGTCTGCGCTTGTGTACCTTTTTCGAGCACCTTTGATGAGGAATATTCCGTAATGTCATGCGTTACGTCGAAATATCCAAAAATGCCGCTACCTTTGGCATGGACTACACGCTCCGGTATGAGCTCGTGGTCGAAAGCGGCCAACTCATCAAAGCCGTGACATCCTGCGCAAAACCCGGGCCCCTTGTCCCCACCGAGTGGCATTCTTAATACCAACGCTGGCACCGGATCCGGAGTAATTATACTAGGCGGTTCCGAGAATTTAGTCTTATAGGCAATTAGTTGGGTTGTTAGCAGCACCACAATTAGACATTTTTATGGAAGTTTAGGTATGAGCGTTTATAACGAACACGCAAACGAAATGCGACATATGCTGTTGCGCGGAGAATAATAAGCACGCACAATTGTGTGCTCGTATTTCCCAGCTATTTGTGGCCGCTAATCTGAAATTTAGAAAAAATAGAAAATTATTAGTGCAGTACCTGAAAAATACTATTACTGTACTACACTTACCGCATGGAAAATCCAGAATGAATTCTCAGCCATTCAGGAAGTCATTGCACTGCCAAATTTTGACATACGATATTTGCTCAAAGATTGGCATACGTGATTGTGCCAGTGCGACCCTTCGTAAATGTACTATAAATATTTTTTTTTAATTATGAGCTATCTTCCGGCTTAGCCCAGTCTTGAATCCATATTAAAAAAAATAAAAATCTCTTTCGTGGTGCCAGGTCAGGCGGTGAAACTCATCACAAAACCACACATTTTACGATATTGGAGATTTCAAGGTATGTTCGAGGAAACAAGGATCCGACAACTATTTTCAAAGATCTGTTCGCTGCCAAGGCAAACTGCAACAATCACATACTACGTTTATACGCACGTATTACTCGCAAATAACAATTTGCAAAATGGTAAACATTTCCGTATAAACGTTGGGTTAATTTTTATCTGCAAATAACTAAATCACGCAAATAAGTATTGATTAGCGGCACTATAAGCGCAAGACGCCGCCATTCTTAGGTTTATTTTCCTTTTTGAGGGTAGTATTATTGCCTTTTTATAATCAGGCAATATTAAATAAAAAGTTTTCACTGTCGAATAAACAGTGAGTCAGGTATTTGCAATTATTTGTATCTGCAAATAGCTTACGTATAAACGTGGCAATAGTTCAATAAAACTTCGAAGCGTTGGGCAACTTCCACAAAATTATTAAAGGACCAATCACATAATAACATGTATTTATATAAACCTACAACTTTCTGCGTATAACTTCTTCTAACGTATTGGTCTGCGATACGGAAGCATAGCATCAGCCACTGGCCACCCAACTAGGAGAAAGAATTCGCGGTCAAATAAAATAATAGCCAAATTGCAGAATGACTCGTTTCACCGCGAATCGCACAAAGACGGAAGACCGTGCCGAAAAGTTTTCGATTCCATGCCGGTTATGCGAGGAAAACCATGGAATTCGACTTTGTCCCCTCTATCGTGGCAAAACTGTTGAAGAAAGGCTGCGGGCGGTCCTAATCCACCGTTATTGTCCCAATTGTTTGTCGCCCTTTCACCGCCCGGAAATTTGCAGTAGCAAGGACCGCTGCCATAGATGCGACGAAAAGCATCATACTTCACATCATATAGAGGACGCCGGCAAACGAACACACATTAATACGATCGAGGACGGCGAAGGCTCGGGACCGAGCCGGGGTGCTGTCCATTCACGTCACGAAACAAACGAAATCGTGGGCGAGGCAAGTAGAAGAAGAGGAAGTGCTGCAACATGAGAGGCCCAGGCAGGACTCGGAAACCAGTCGTTGCCGATCGCACGGGCAGCGCGGCTCTGGAACGAGTTCTTTCAGACTGCCTGACCCCTTGCAACCAAAAGGCGCGGGTGGCTCGGAATCACGTTCTTTCCGACCACCTCTTCAACGTAAGAGTGGCAAACCGGGTGGCGCGGAAACCCGTTCTTTCCGTCCGCCTCGGCGCCAAGCATATCGCTATGTACCATATCAACGACGACAGAAACAACAACAACCAGCTGAAAAAATGGCTCTTGCTATACCCGACGGTTTCCGGACCGGTCGTGTTACCCACGACGCGATAGCAACGCCCATACTGCGGGCATTCGAAGCTATAGCCCCGACGGGTATCGTCCGAATTGAGTCTGGGGGACGATTTCACTTGGTTCGCGCGTTATGCGACCCTTGCACTCCCAATTCCATCATAGACGCGCAACTGGCACGCGAGCTCCAAGTCGAAAGCCGCAACAATGGCCGGAGCCGGACATGCGCTCTCGCGTTGCGGGGGAAATATGGGATCGTGGAACGGGTAACCACCCAAGCGGTCATCACCGCGCGATACACTCGCCTCTGTCCTGCCACAAACATTGACCCAAAGGTCGCCACACCTTTTCGTTTTATGCGATTAGCGGACCCCAGTTTTTACCTGGCGACACCGATTCGTCTGACCCTAGGCGCCGACATATACGCGCACATAATGGTGAGCGGTAACCCTCCGGTCACAATAGGTAATTTACTGGCGCAGGCGTCAATCTTCGGGCTCATTTTATCTGGGGCCCACCAAAACTGAACATATACATATATATAATCGAAAAGAAAAATGAAATATTTTCTAAAATTTAATCTCACATTAAAGTGCAATGAATTGAACACCACGTCTTTTTTGAATAATCTTTTCTTTTCATCGGCAGAAGTCTAGATAAAGCATCTGGCGAACAAGGTTTAGGTTTAAGTTTTAACTTTCCTCATGTGGCATGGTAGTTGAGCCCGTAACTCGTCCTTAGAAATTGCTTTCCGCAAGGGGGGCGGCATGTTTAGGCCATCAGCCTAAATATTCGGAACAGCCCTAATGCTTGTTGTTCACTGACACATAGTCACTCGCACACATGCATATAGGCTACGGCGAACTTCCCGCCGTTATAAAATCTACCCTACTGGACCATCACTGTTCGGAGGGGAAACCTAACGAAAGGCTATTGTCCTGTGGATGCGAGCAATTGAATTATTCGGCACTTCATCACTTGTCAGACGACCTGCGACCTGATAGCCAGCTACTACGCCACATAGGGTGAGAACATACATTTCATTTTTAATTGTACAACTGTTGAACCGCATCAAACATACCAAATACTAAAACCACACACTTGCATCTGTTTTGTATTCTTTCCATATATATTTGGGAGCGAGCGAATCCTCCGTGTGATCCGCCCGCCTGCAAACACCGTGAATACTAACCAAAAGCCTTATAAAGCATTTTGTCCGACCAATAGTAAAAAAACTAAAACAAGGGGAAAAATTTGATTATTGATATATTGATTATTAACAAAAAAATTTCATTTGTTTTTTCAGAGTTATGTTGAGAGTTCTGAGTAGCCCCTCGAGAGTTCTAGCTGAAACTCTTATAAAGTTTTTTGCCCGACCAATAGTAAAGAGTTATAACCAAAACCAAGGGCCAAATTTTTATTAACAAACAGATTTCATTTGTTTTTCAGAGTTCTGTTTAGAGTTCTGAGTAGCCCCCTGAGAGTTCTATTCAAAACTCTTATAAAGTTTTTTTTCCGACCAATAGCAAAAAAGTTATAAGCATAAACAAGGGGCAAATTTTTATTAACAAAAAAATTTAATTTGTTTATTCAGAGTTCTGTTGAGAGTTCTAAGTAGCCCTTCGAGAGTTCTAACTAAAACTCTTGTAAAGTTTTTTTTGTCCGACCAATAGTAAAGAAGTTATAAGCAAAAACAAGGGGCAAATTTTTATTAACAAAAAAATTTCATTTGTTTTTTTCAGAGTTACGTTGAGAGTTCTGAGTAGCCCCTCGAGAGTTCTAGCTAAAACTCTTATAAAGTTTTTTTGCCGGACCAATAGTAAAGAAGTTATAACCAAAAACAAGTGCCAAATTTTTATTAACAAAAAAATTTCATTTGTTTTTTCAGAGTTATGTTGAGAGTTCTGAGTAGCCCCTCGAGGGTTCTAGCTGAAACTCTTATAAAGTTTTTTTTCCGACCAATAGCAAAAAAGTAATAAGCAAAAACAAGTGGCAAAATTTTATTAACAAAAAAATTTCATTTGTTTGCCAGAGCTCTGTCGAAAGTTCTGATTAGCCCCTTGAGATTTCTAACCAAAACTTTTATAAAGTTTTTCTGTCCGACCAATAGTAAAGAAGTTATAAGCAAAAACAGGGGGCAAATTTTTATTAACAACAAAAATCTAATTTGTTTTTCAGAGCTCTGTTGAGAGTTATGAGTAGCCCCTTGAGAGTTCTAACTAAAACTCTTGTTAATCTTTTCGTCCGACCACCAGTTAAAAAAAGTTATAAGCAAAAACAAGGGGCAAAATTTTATTTAAAAAAAATTTAATTTTTTTTTCAGAGTTACGTTGACAGTTCTGAGTAGCCCTTCGAGAGTTCTAACTAAAGCTTTTAAAAAGTTTTTTTTTCCGACCAATAGAAAAAAGCATAAACAAGGGGCAAATTTTTATTGACAAATAGTTGTATTTGTTTTTCAGAGTTCTGCTGAGAATTCTGAGCAGCCCCCCGAGAATTCTGACCAAAACTCTCATAAAAAGCCTTTTTGTCCGACCAATAGTAAAAAACTTATAAAAAAACAAGGGGCAAAATTTTATTAACAAAAAATTACATTTGTTTATTCGGAGTTCTGTTGAGAGCTCTGAGTAGCCCCTCGAGAGTTCTAACTAAAACTCTTATAAAGTTTTTTGCCCGTCCAATAGTAAAAATTTATAAGTGAAAACAAGGGGCAAAATTTTATTAACAAAAAAATTTTCTTTTTTTTTCAGAGTTCTGTTGAGAGTTCTGAGTAGCCCGCGAGAATTCAAACCAAAACTCTTATAAAGCTTTTTGTGCGACCAATAGAAAAAAGGTTATAAGCAAAAACATGGGGCAAATTTTTATTAACAAAAAAATTTCATTTGTTTTTTCAGAGTTCTGTTGAGAGTTCTGAGTAGCCCCCTGAGAGTTCTTAAAAAAACTTTTATAAAGTTTTTTTTTCAACCAATAGTAAAAAAGTTATAAACAAAAACAAAGGGCAAGTTTTTATTAACAAAGAAATTTCATTTGTTTTTCAGAGTTCTGTTGAAAGTTCTGAGTAGCCCCTCGTGAGTTTTAACCAAAACTCTAATAAAGATTTTTGTCCAACCAATAGTAAAAAAGTTATAAGCAAAAACAAGGGGCAAAATTTTATTAACAAAAAAAAGAGTTAAATTTTTTTCGGTGTTCTGTTGAGAGTTCTGGGTAGCCCCTCGAGAGTTCTAGCTAAAACTCTTATAAAGTTTTTTGCCCGTCCAATAGTAAAAAAGTTATAAGTAAAAACAAGGGGCAAAATTTTATTAACGAAAAAATTTAATTTGTTTTTCAGAGTTCTGTTGAGAGTTCTGAGTATCCCGCGAGAATTCTAACATAAATTCTTATAAAGCTTTTTTTCCGACCAATAGTAAAAAAGTTATAAGCAGATATAAGGGGCAAATTTTTATTAACAAAAGATTCATTTATTTTTTCGGAATTATGTTAAGAGTTCTGAGTAGCCCCTCGAGAGTTCTAGCTAAAACTCGTATAAAGTTTTTTGCCCGACCAATAGTAAAGAAGTTGTAGCCAAAAACAAGGGGCAAATTTTTAATAACAAAAAAATTTCATTTGTTTCTGTTCTGCTGAGAGTTCTGAGTAGCCCCTTGAGAGTTCTAACAAAACTCTTGTAAGGTTTTTTCGTCCGACCATTAGTAAAAAAGTTAAAAGCAAAAAAAAGGGCAAAATTTTATGAACAACATATTTCATTTGTTTTTCTGAGCTTTGTTGAAAATTCTGAGTAGCCCCAGAAAATTCAAACCAAAACTCTTACAAAACTTTTTGTCCGACCAATAGTAAGAGAGTTATAAGCAAAAACAAGGGGCACATTTTTATAAAAAAAAAATTTCATTTGTTTTTCAGGTTTCTGTTGAGAGTTCTGATAAGCCCCCCGAGAATCCTAACCAAAACTCCTATAAAGCTTTCTGTCCGACCAATATTAAACAATTTATAAGCAAGGGGCAAATTTTGATTAACAAAAAAATTTCATTTGTTTTTTTCAGAGTTCTGTTGAGAGTTATGAGTAGCCCCTCGAGAGTTCTAACTAAAACTCTTGTAAAGTTTTTTCGTCCGACCGATAGTAAAAAAGTTATAAGCAAAAACAAGGGCAAAATTTTATTAACAAAATGTTTAATTTGTTTTTTCAGCGTTACGTTGAGAGTTCTGAGTAGCCCCTCGAGAGTTCTAACGAAAGCTCTTATAAAGCTTTTTTCCGACCAATAGATAAAAGATATGAGCATAAACAAGGGACAAATTTTTATTGACAAAAAAATTGTATTTGTGTTTTCAGAGTTCTGTTGAGAGTTCTGAGTAGCTCCCCGAGAATTCTAACCAAAACTCTTATAAAG
>NW_023458624.1:89904-95116 GCF_013731165.1 Rhagoletis pomonella | reverse complement strand
AAACAAGGGGCAAAATTTTATTAACAAAAAAATTTAATTTTTTTTTTCAGAGTTACGTTGACAGTTCTGAGTAGCCCTTCGAGAGTTCTAACTAAAGCTCTTAAAAAGTTTTTTTTTTCCGACCAATTATTATTATTATTATTAGTACGTCGGGTATACTCGCGCTGCGACCTAAAAGATCTATTGTGCTAAACCCTGATTGTGGTCACTCCAACCTTAGGCTATTCAAGAAATTAAGCACATTGGAGGGTGCCGTGTTCCAAATCTTGGATGGAGAAGACAATCGTTCCCCAAGGTGCATCAGTCTGCTATTCATGATACGCGGGCAGTCACACAGAATGTGCTCCGAGGTTTCCTCCGCCAGCCCACAGAACCTGCAGTCCGTCTCTACAGAAAGCCCCATTTTGTTTAGATGGTACCTTAACTTGCAGTGTCCTGTCAGGTAGCCTGTAATGGTCCTAAGACCCTCCCGGCTGAGTTCACGGAGTCTTTCTGAGTTCCTCTTGGAAGGAGTTATGAATTTCTTTGATTGTCTCATTCCCTTTGACTTACGCCAGTGGGCAGCAATCTGAGATTCCTCCCAACTCCTAAGTAGTTCTGCAGTGTATCCTATAGATGTACCACAGAAAGGCTCGGGACCATGCATTCGCGTTTGGGCCCCACGTTT
This sequence comes from Rhagoletis pomonella, assembly GCF_013731165.1. Taxonomy (NCBI): domain Eukaryota; kingdom Metazoa; phylum Arthropoda; class Insecta; order Diptera; family Tephritidae; genus Rhagoletis; species Rhagoletis pomonella. Next base: position 94,449 of record NW_023458624.1, on the reverse strand, counting down.
TGCGAGATAGTCAGCCCTTTCGTTGCCTTCAAACCCTTCATGCCCAGGGACCCACCACAGCGTAACTCTGTTATGGGCTCCTAGGCTATTAAGAAGAGTTTTACAACTGTCCACAAGCCTAGATGTCGTTTTAAATGAGTCTAAGGCCCTTAGTGCTGCCTGGCTATCCGACATAATATTTATTCTGGCCCCGTTTGTCCTTCTCCGAAGACATTCTCGAACACAGACTTCAATTGCGAAGATCTCCGCCTGGAATATGGTTGGGTATGAGCCCATTGGCAGACTTTTCTGGAACCTTGGTCCAAGCACGCCTGCCCCAGTACTCCCGTCTTCCATCTTTGATCCATCGGTATACCATACTTGGGACCCTTTGTCAATCATAGATATTATCGCTTTACAGCAGTCCCTTTCAGGAATTCTGACCTTGTAGGGCTTATCAAAGGATAATTTCGGTAGCATGATATCTGTGAGCTTGATAGCGGGATCATCCAGAAAAGGCTTGAGAACCTCCAAGTGACCCCAAAGATCTCCACTCTTCATGCTGATTACATTGGGCAGCCGTATGGAGCTCCAGCAGGCCTCCTTTTCTATCAGAATAGATAGAGGAGGAATGCCTGTAATTATACCGAGGGCATCCGTTGGACAGGTGCGCATAGCTCCTGTGATGGCCACACAGATCAAGCGGTGTAGCTTGCTCAAGGTGGCACACGCACTTGCTTTCTTTGCTTTTGGCCACCAGGCCAGTGCCGCATATGTGACAACAGGTTTCACGACCGTATTGAAAGACCAATACGTTAGTTTGGGTGATATTCCCCAAGTTTTACCATGGAGTCTCTGGCAGGCATAAAACGCCCTTGTAGCCTTGTTGGTAATGTTAAGGAGATGTGAGTTCCAATTGAGCCTTTTGTCCAGAGTTACCCCTAGATACTTCGCCTCTTCTGAGAACTCAATTTCTGTCCCTGCCAAAGTGGGTTTAGTCAAGTTGACTTTCCTTCTATTGGTAAATGGGACAACGGTGGACTTCTGCGGGTTTATTGACAATCCCTTTGAAGCACACCAGTCTTCCGTTAGACTGAGCGCAGCTTGCAATCTGGAACAAATTGTGTCCTCATGCCAGCCGACAACGTAGATGACTAGGTCATCTGCATATCCATATGCCTTGAATCCATTGCCATTTAGCTTTTCAAGAAGTTCGTCAACAACCAGTGTCCAAAGTAGGGGCGATAAGACTCCCCCTTGAGGACAGCCACGGGTGGCATTTACTGCTTGCCTGTCGTCTCCTAGTTCCGCTATTATGGTTCTGGACCTCAACATGCTTATGATCCAATCCGTTAGAAGGACAGGAATATCCTTTCGTATCATAGCTGTCGATATTGCTTCATAAGACGTATTGTCGAAAGCACCTGATATGTCCAGGAATGCACACAAAGCTATCTGTTTATACCGCAATGCCTTTTCAATGACTTGAGTTAGGCTATGTATTGCAGTAATAGTAGATTTGCCTGCCTGGTATGCGTGCTGACTCTGACACAGAGGCTTATTCCTGAGAAAGTTATCCCTTATGTGAAAGTCAATAAGTTTTTCTAGTGTCTTTACTAGAAAGGAACTGAGGCTAATTGGCCTGTACGCCTTTGGGAGTTGTGCTGAGTTTTTCCCCACTTTGGGTATAAAGACCACTTTGACTTCACTCCATGTTGTTGGTATGTGAGCAAGTAAGAGACTTGCTCTCAGCAATCTGACTAGTGGCCCTGATATTAAGCCCAAGCTCTGCTGCAGCAGGCATGGGAAGATACCATCTGGACCAGGGGATTTATATGCACTAAAGGTTGAAATGGCCCACGATATCTTTTCCACACTGACGATTCTTCCTGCTAGGCCTCTAGTCCTCCTGTTTGCGCACACAGCGTTCGCCGTGTTTGTCGAAGGACATGTGCCTTGTGGAATACATCCCGGGAAGTGGGTTTCTAGCAGAAGCCTGCTGGTTTCTTCCGGGGTGCCAGTGTAGGTACCATCTGGTCTTTTCAAAGTGCATAGGACTTTCGGATGATCTAGTTTAAGGGCCTTCTGAAGGCGATGCACCTCTGGAAGAGAGGAAATACTTCCGCAGTGCTCACGCCACGTAGCCCTTTTAGACCTTCTGAGCTCACAGTTGTAAGCGGTTAGGGCTGACTTGTAGGCGGTCCAGTCACCTGTTGACCTTGCCCTATTGAAAAGTTTCCTGGCTCTTTTCCTTAGTTTTCCGAGAGAATCGCTCCACCAAGGGACATCCCTTTGAGACTTCTTGGTTCTCAGTGGGCAGCTCTCTTCAAAACCTTGTTTAAGAACATCTTGGAACTTTCTCGCCTCGTCCTCAAGTTCATAGACGGATGAAATTGGTGCGGTAGAACCATTCACTTCCCGCTCTATGTGGAGGCGAAAGAGTTCCCAGTTTGTTTTTCTGGGATTTCTGTAAACATGGTTTGTTACTCTTTGGGCTTCTATATCGAATCGAATATGCCGGTGGTCCGACATAGATACCTCATTTGAGACATGCCAGTTTGAGATAAAGGTCGACAAGCTAGTTGAGGAAATTGTCAAGTCTAGAACCTCCCCTCTTATAGCATTGACAAAGGTCGGCTCATTACCCCGGTTAAGAATAAATAAGTTGTTCTTAGTGATAAATTCAAGAAATGACTCACCTCTAGAATTGGTGTCCGAGCTACCCCAAACACAGTGATGGGCATTGGCATCACAGCTCATTATTAGTTTCAGCTTTCTCCTTCTGCAGTACTCCTCTAGGGCTATTACTTCCCTTGTGGGCATCTCACAGCTGTCGCCTGGGAGGTAAGCTGAAGCGAGAACGACCTCTTGTTCTCCCATTTGAGTGGGCACTTTAGTCCATACAGCAGCTAAGTCCTGTTGTGTCAACTCTGAAATGGGAACAAAAGTCATGTTATTACGTAGTAATATGGCCGCTCTGGGCCTGCAGTGTGTGGTATCGTAGATTATCTTACCATCACAGTCGTTTAGGCCTTTAATAGCCCCGGCGAAAACCCACGGTTCTTGGATGAATGCGACATCCAAGAGTTCTGTTTTGAACCTCCTGCATAAGACGTCAGAGGCCGCCTTTGCATGATGGAGGTTCACTTGCAGGCACTTGATGTGCCTAGGCCTATCGCTTGGGGGGTTTGCCATTTTTCGGCCTTGAAGCCCGCTTGGCCATCTTTTTCCCCCTATTGGTGGCCATCAGGGTCTTCTCCTCCATTGAAATCTCCCCTCGACCTTGTCTCCGATTCGCATTTAGCGGAGGACGGAAGGGATTTTGGGCGAAAGGAGCCTTTGATCTCTCTGGGCTGGAAGGTACCCTCTTTTCCGTGCCAGGAGTGTCTTCTGAGCAGCAGGGCCGCTCTATGGACTCCTGGACAGGTACTTTTTCCTTCTCCGCTGCCCCTGACTGCTCTGAAGGTAACCTTTGCAGTCCCTTGGGTACGTCCTTGGAACCGCAAGGTCCCTCTTTGAAGCACGCACTTTGTGCAGCGGAGGAGGAACTGGCTATAGCAGGCTGCGCACCCTTCGGGTCTGACGACTCAGTCGTCTTCCCTTTTTTATGGATGCGCACCCTGCCATATCCATAATTGGCTAAGTATCCCAGCCTGTCGAGTGTCTCCGCTGAGTGCGGGTCAACCGCTAGAGTGAGCTCAGTGGTGGGTCCCTTCTGTACCCTGTTGAGCACCCTCCAGCTACCTACCCGCAGCCCTTCGTTCTGACCCTCGACCAGGCCAAGGATACTGTCCACTGGAGTGGTTGATGGCTCCGGAAAGTACCCAACGTACACACTGGGTTTGGGCACGTCAGTGGCATTCATTGCCACAATTTCCGCGCCCTTCCAAGGCTTCAGGGTTTGGGATACCTTGCGCAGCCATTCCAGCGTTATAGCGTCTCCGCAGCCAATGGACATCCATCCCGGACGGAAGGTGCAACCGCTAAACTTGGGCTTCACAGAGCCCTTTCGCTGCCGCCTCACCTCCTCCAGGATGGCCGTCTGAATGGCCTGTAATTGGTCTAAGGACCAAAGTGCCTTAGGGTACCCTTTGGGGAGTAACCCTAACTTAACCCCATTACCAGTGTCCGCCTGACAGGTCGGCGCCTTTGTGACATCGGCAAAAGTTGCCTTAACACTAGGTACCTTTGGTCCCATATGGGCCCTTTTGTCAGCTGGACCTGGTTTCCGTTTGGGAGAGTTCTCCACCGGGGAAGATGTGAGGTTGACCGATCGGTTCCTCTTAAGCTTTGTGCCAGCCAGCAAAGCCAGTTCGGCTTTTCCTTTTGCCATCGGAATAGTGGCTAGCCGTTTGGCCTCGCTTTCGCTGACACCTCTGGAGAGGTAGAATTTGTAGCGCTTTTTACCTGCTCCAGAGAGTTTTCTTTTAGGAGTACTAGCCTCCTCCTGCTGTGACGATAAGAGCGCCTCCTCCTCGTCTGTGGGTATTTGGATGTCGTTGCCATTTGAACCAGAGTCCATTTTGGCAGTATCGACATCCATGGCCACCGGGTTGCTGAGAAGGC
>NW_023458624.1:88615-89804 GCF_013731165.1 Rhagoletis pomonella | reverse complement strand
TTTGGTCGGGCAAAAAGCTTTATAAGAGTTTTGGTTAAAACTCTCGAGGGGCGTCCCCGAACTCTCAACAGAACTCCGAAAAAACCAATAAAATTTTTTTCTTAATAAAACTTCGCCTCTTGTTTTTGTTTATAACTTTTTTACTATTGATCGGACAAAAAGGTTTATAAGGGTTTTGGGTAGAATTCGCGGGTAGCTACTCAGAACTCTCAACAGAATTCTGAAAAAACAACTACAATTTTTTTGTCCCTTGTTTATGCTCATAACCAGGGAACGGATTTTATGGAAATTGCCTTTTTTTCTGCTAAAGAGGTAGAGCATATTCGATTAAGAATGTCCACGATTTAGCTTTCCCTGATTCCATATATACACATTTGAAGTTGCCCTTTTTTGCCTTTTTTTAGATATTTGCCTTTTTTTGCCTTTTCTACCTTTAAAAAAGTGATCATAGCATTTACAATTTTATTTTTATTTTTTTCATTAAAAAATATGCGGCTTATAGAAGCACAGGGACCTCCTGCCAAATTGTTGTTGAAAAAACTCAAAGCCGTTTTCTCAGCTAACGTAGGCTTGAAGATAAAGTTGTAAAGGGCAAGAAAAGCGCCCTTGTTTCTGATAATATAAACGTTTCAATCGTTCCATATTTAAATTGGGCTCCACTTGTATCAACTTACGTCGAGCGCACATTTAGTACATTCAAGGCTTTTCTTCGCGAAAATCTAATGAAAATGCTGCCAGAAAACTTCAAAATGCATCTTGTGGTTCAATGTTACTACAACTATACAGATTTAAGTTTTATGAGTTAGAAACTCGAAAGGATAAAACAGTCAAAGATTCAAAGTACAAATTTTTCATATAATGAAACTAGTTCATAGTTTTTCTCTTTTTACTTGTAATATAAGCATTTCTAAAATAAATATATTTTTTAATTGTTCTTCGTATTTTCTGTCTTTTTTTAGTGCCTTAATTTGCCTTTTTTGCAATACCTAGTGCCTTTTCCTGCCTATTTCGCTATTTTATTTTGGCTTTTCCAGCCTATTTCGTTACTTTATTTTGCCTTTTTTATAGGTTTTTAGGTCCAAAAAATCCGTTCCCTGCTCATAACTTTTATCTATTGGTCGGGAAAAAAACTTTATAAAAACTTTAGTTAGAACTCTCGAGGGGCTACTCAGAGCTCTCAACAGAACTC
>NW_023458624.1:87471-88515 GCF_013731165.1 Rhagoletis pomonella | reverse complement strand
CGGTATAGAGGTATAGCGGTTCAAAAGTTACAACACTTCAAAGTTGAAAGTGGATACATTTGTACCCGGGTGTGTGTTCTAGGGTTAAGTAAATTTTGTCCCATGTTTTTGCTTATAACTTCTTTGCAATTGGTCGGACAAAAAAATTGTATAAGAGTTTTGGTTAGAACTCTCAGGGGCCTACTCAGAACTCTCAACAGAACTCTGAAAAACAAATGAAATTTTTTTGTTAATTAAAATTTGCATCTTGTTTGTGCTTATAACTTTTTTACTATTGTTCGGATAACAAGCTTTATAAGAGTTTTGGTTAGAATTCTCGGGGGGCTACTCAGAACTCTTAACAGAACCCTGAAAAACAAATGAAATTATTTTGTTAATAAAAATTTGCCCCTTGTTTTTGCTTATAACTTCTTTACTATTGGTCGGACAAAAAAACTATAAAAGTTTTGGTTAGAACTCTCAGGGGGCTACTCAGCTTTTACAACAGACCTCTGAAAAACAAATCAAATTGTTTTGTTAATAAAATTGTGCCCCTTGTTTTTGTTTATAACTTTTTTACTAATGGTCGGACGAAAAAACCTTACAAGATTTTTAGTTAGAACTCTCGAGGGGCTACTTAGAACTCTCAACAGAACTCTGAAAAACAACTAAAATTTTTTTGTTAATAAAAATTTGCCCCTTGTTTTTGCTTATATCTTCTTGACTATTGGGCGGGCAAAAAACTTTATAAGAGTTTTGGTTAGAACTCTCGAGGGGCTTCTCAGAACTCTCAACAGAACTCCGAAAAAACAAATGAAATTTTTTGTCAATAAAAATTTGCCCCTTGTTTATGCTTATAACTTTTTTCTATTGGTCGGAAAAAAACTTTATAAGAACTTTAGTTAGAACTCTCGAGGGGCTACTCAGAACTCTCAACGTAACTCTTAAAAAACAAATTAAATTTTATGTTAATAAAATTTTGCCCCTTGTTTTTGCTTATAACTTTTTTAAGTATTGGTCGGACGAAAAAACTTTACAAGACTTTTAGTTAGAACTCTCAGGGGG
>NW_023458624.1:84512-87371 GCF_013731165.1 Rhagoletis pomonella | reverse complement strand
ATTGACAAAATAATGTTATTTGTTTTTCAGGGTTCTGTTGGGAGTTCTGAGTAGCCCACGAGGATTCTAACCAAAACTCTTATAAAGCTTTTTATCCGACCAATAGTAAAGAAGATATAAGCAAAAACAAGGGGCAAATTTTTATCAACAAAAACATTTTATTTGTTTTTCAGAGTTCTGTTGAGAGTTCTAAGAAGCCCCTCGAGAGTTCTAACTAAAACTCTTGTAAAGTTTTTTCGTCCGACCGTTAATAAAAAAGTTATAAGCAAAAACAAGGGGGACAATTTTATTAACAAAACAATTTCGTTTGATTGTCAGAGCTCTGTTGAAAATGCTGAGTAGCCCCCTGAGAGTTCTAACCAAAACTCTTATAAAGTTTTTATTTCCGACCATTAGTAAAGAGGTTATAAGAAAAACATGGGGCAAATTTTTATTAACAAAAAAATTTCATTTTTTTTTTCAGGGTTCTGTTGACAGTTCTGAGTAGCCCCCTGATAGTTCTAACCAAAACTCTTATAAAGTTTTTGGCCCGACCAATAGTAAAGAAGTTATAACCAAAAACAGGGGGCAAATTTTTATTAACAAACAAATTTCATTTGTTTTTCAGAGTTCTGTTGAGAGTTCTGAGTAGCCCCCCTCCCCCCCGATAATTCTAACAAAAACTCTAATAAAACATTTTATCCGACGATTAGTAAAAAAGTTATAAGCAAAAACATGGGGCCAAATTTTATTAACAAAAAAATTTCATTTGTTTTTCAGAGCTCTGTTGAAAATTCTGAGTAGCCCCCTGAGAGTTCTAACCAAAACTCTTATAAAGTTTTTTTGTCCGACCAATAGTAAAGAAGTTATAGGCAAAAACATGGGGCAAATTTTTATTAACAAAAAAATTTTATTTGTATTTCAGGGTTCTGTTAGAGTTCTGAGTAGCCCCCCGAGAATTCTAACTAAAACTCTTATAAAGCTTTTTATCCGACCAATAGTAAAAAAGTTATAAGCAAAAACAAGAGGCAAATTTTTATTAACAAAAAAATTTCATTTTTTTTTCAGAGTTCTGTTGAGAGTTCTGAGTAGCCCCATGAGAGTTCTAACTAAAGTTCTTATAAAGTTTTTTTTCCGACCAATAGAAAAAAGTTATAAGCATAACCAAGGAGCAAATTTTATTGACAAAAATTTCGTTTGTTTTTTTCGGAGTTCTGTTGAGAGTTCTGAGAAGCCTCTCGAGAGTTCTAACCAAAAATCTTATAAAGTTTTTTTTCCGACCTATAGCAAAAAGTTATAAACATAAACAATTGGCAAATTTTTATTAACAAAAAAGTTTAATTTGTTTTTTCAGAACTCTGTTGAAAATTCTGAGTAGCCCCCTGAGAGTTCTAACTAAAACTCTTGTAAAGTTTTTTCGTCCGACCAATAGTTAAAAAAGTTATAAGCAAAAACAAGGGGCAAAATTTTATTAATATAAAATTTAATTTGTTTTTTAAGAGTTACGTTGAGAGTTCTGAGGTGCCCCTCGAGAGTTCTAACTAAAGTTCTTATAAAGTTTTTTTCCGACCAATGGAAAAAAGTTATAAGCATAAACAAGAGGCAAATTTTTATTGACAAAAAATTTCATTTGTTTTTTCGGAGTTCTGTTGAGAGTTCTGAGAAGCCCCTCGAGAGTTCTAACCAAAACTCTTCTTAATTTTTTTGCCCGACCAATAGTAAAGAAGATATAAGCAAAAACAAGGGGCAAATTTTTATTAACAAACAAATTTTATTTGTTTTTCAGAGTTCTGTTGGGAGTTCTAAGTAGCCTCTCGAGAGTTCTAACTAAAACTCTTGTAAGGTTTTTTCGTCCGACCATTAGTAAAACAGTTATAAGCAAAAACAACGGGCACAATTTTATTAACAAAACAATTTCGTTTGTTTGTCAGAGCTCTGTTGAAAATGCTGAGTAGCCCCCTGAGAGTTCTAACCAAAACTCTTATAAAGTTTTTTTGGTCGACCAATAGTAAAGAAGTTATAAGCAAAAACAAGGGGCAAAATTTTATTGACAAAATAATGTCATTTGTTTTTAAGGGTTCTGTTGAGAGTTCTGAGTAGCCCACGAGGATTCTAACCAAAACTCTTATAAAGATTTTTATCCGACCAATAGTAAAGAAGATATAAACAAAAACAAGGGGCAAATTTTTATTAACAAAAAAATTTTATTTGTTTTTCAGAGTTCTGTTGAGAGTTCTAAGTAGCCCCTCGAGAGTTCTAACCAAAACTCCTATTAAGTTTTTTGCATGACCAATAGTAAAGAAGATATAAGCAAAAACAAGGGGCAAATTTTTATTAACAAACAAATTTTATTTGTTTTTCAGAGTTCTGTTGAGAGTTCTAAGTAGCCCCTCGAGAGTTCTAACCAAAACTCTTATTAAGTTTTTTGCCCGACCAATAGTAAAGAAGATATAAGCAAAAACAAGGGGCAAATTTTTATTAACAAACAAATTTTATTTGTTTTTCAGAGTTCTGTTGAGAGTTCTAAGAAGCCCCTCGAGAGTTCTAACAAAAACTCTTGTAAAGTTTTTTCGTCCGACCATTAATAAAAAAGTTATAATCAAAAACAAGGGGCACAAAACAATTTCGTTTATTTGTCAGAGCTCTGTTGAAAATGCTGAGTGGCCCCCTGAGAGTTCTAACCAAAACTCTTATAAAGTTTTTTTGGTCGACCAATAGTAAAGAAGTTATAAGCAAAAACAAGGGGCAAATTTTTATTGACAAAATAATGTCATTTGTTTTTCAGGGTTCTGTTGAGAGTTCTGAGTAGCCCCCCGAGGATTCTAACTAAAGTTCTTATAAAGTTTTTTTGTCCGACCAATAGTAAAGAAGTTATAAGCA
>NW_023458624.1:83108-84412 GCF_013731165.1 Rhagoletis pomonella | reverse complement strand
AAAACAAATGAAATTTGTTTGTTAATAAAATTTTGCCCCATGTTTTTGCTTATAACTTTTTTACTAACGGTCGGATAAAAAGCTTTATAAGAGTTTTGGTTAGAATTCTCGGGGGGCTACTCAGAACTCTCAACAGAACTCTGAAAACCCATTGAAATATGTTTGTTAATAAAAATTTGCCCCTTGTTTTTGGTTATATCTTCTTTACTATTGGACGGGCAAAAAACTTTATAAGAGTTTTGGTTAGAACTGTCAGTGGGCTACTCAGAACTCTCAACAGAACTCTGAAAAAATAAATGAAATTCTTTTGGTTAATAAAAATTTGCCCCTTGTTTTTGCTTATAACTTTATTACTATTGGTCGGATAAAAAGCTTTATAATAGTTTTAGCTAGAGCTCTAGAGAGGTTACTCAGAACTCTCAACAGAACTCTGAAAAACAAATTAAATTTTTTTTGGTAATAAAATTTTTCCCCTTGTTTTTGCTTATAACTTTTTTACTATTGGTCGGATAAAAAGCTTTATAAGAGTTTTGGTTAGAATTCTCGGGGGGCTACTCAGAACTCTCAACGGAACTCTGAAAAACAAATGGAATTATTTTGTTAATAAAAATTTGCCCCTTGTTTTTGGTCATAACTTCTTTACTATTGGTCGGACAAAAAAACTGTACAAGAGTTTTAGTTAGACCTCTCAGGGGGCTACTCAGAATTTTCAACAGAGTTCTGAAAAAACAAATTAAATTTTTTTGTTAATAAAAATTTGCCCCTTGTTTATGCTCATAACTTCTTTACTATAGGTCGGAAAAAAAACTTTATAAGAGTTTTGATTAGAACTCTCGAGGGGCTTCTCAGAACTCTCAACAGAACTCCGAAGAAACAAATGAAATTTTTTGTCAATAAAATTTGCCCCTTATAACTTTTTCTATTGGTCGGAAAAAAAACTTTATAAGAACTTTAGTTAGAACACTCATGGGGCTACTCAGAACTCTCAACAGAACCCTGAAAAAACAAATAAAATTTTATTGTTACTAAAATGTTGCCCCTTGTTTTTGCTTATAACTTTTTCTATTGGTTCTATTGGAGGGGCTACTCAGAACTCTCAACAGAACTCTGAAAAAACAAATTAAATTTTTTTGTTAATAAAAATTTGCTCTTTGTTTTTGCCTATAAATTTTTAATTATTGGTCGGACGAAAAAACTTTACAAGAGTTTTAGTTAGAACTCTCGAGGGGCTACTCAGAATTCTCAACAGAACTCTGAAAAAAAACAAATTAAATTTTTTTGTTAATAAAAATTTGCCCCTTGTT
>NW_023458624.1:81539-83008 GCF_013731165.1 Rhagoletis pomonella | reverse complement strand
ATGGGGTAAATTTTTATTAACAATAAAATTTCATTTGTTTTTCAGGGTTCTGTTGAGAGTTCTGAGTAGCCCTATGAGTGTTCTAAATAAAGTTCTTATAAAGGTTATTTCCGAACAATAGAAAAAAGTTATAAGCATAAACAAGGGCCAAAATTTATTGACAAAAAATTTCATTTGTTTCTTCGGAGTTCTGTTGAGAGTTCTGAGAAGCCCCTTGAGAGTTCTAACCAAAACTCTTATAAAGTTTTTTTTCCGACCTATAGTAAAGAAGTTATAAGCATAAACAAGGGGCAAATTTTTATTAACAGAAAAATTTAATTTGTTTTTTCAGAACTCTGTTGAAAATTCTGAGTAGCCCCTTGAGAGGTCTAACTAAAACTCTTGTACAGTTTTTTTGTCCGACCAATAGTAAAGAAGTTATAACCAAAAACAAGGGGCAAATTTTTATTAACAAAAAAATTCCATTTGTTTTTCAGAGTTCCGTTGAGAGTTCTGAGTAGCCCCCCGAGAATTCTAACCAAAACTCTTATAAAGCTTTTTATCCGACCAATAGTAAAAAAGTTATAAGCAAAAACAAGGGGCAAAATTTTATTAACATAAAATTTAATTTGTTTTTTTTAGAGTTACGTTGAGAGTTCTGAGTAGCCCCCTGATAGTTCTAACCAAAATTCTTATAAAGTTTTTTGCCCGACCAATAGTAAAGAAGATATAAACAAAAACAAGGGGCAAATTTTTATTAACAAAAAAATTCAATTTGTTTTTTTCAGAGTTCTGTTGAGAGTTCTGAGTAGCCACTCGAGAGTTCTAACTAAAACTCTTGTAAAGTTTTTTTCGTCCGACCAATAATTAAAAAAGTTATAAGCAAAAACAAGAAGCAAATTTTTATTAACAAACAAATTTAATTTGTTTTTTCAGAGTTCTGTTGAGAGTTCTGAGTAGCCCCTCCAATAGAACCAATAGAAAAAGTTATAAGCAAAAACAAGGGGCAACATTTTATTAACAAAAAAATTTAATTTGTTTTTCAGAGTTCTGTTGAGAGTTCTGAGAAGCCCCTCGAGAGTTCTAGCTAAAACTCTTATAAAGTTTTTTGGCCGACCAATAGTAAAAAAGTTATAAGCAAAAACATGGGGCAAATTTTTACTAACAAAAAAATTTCATTGGTTTTCGGTGTTCCGTTGAGAGTTCTGATTAGCACCCCGAGAATTCTAACCAAAACTCTTATAAAGCTTTTTATCCGAGCAATAGTAAAAAAGTTATAAGCAAAAGCAATGGGCAAAATCTTATTAAAAAAACAATTTCATTTGTTTTTCAGAGTTTCGTTGAGAGTTCTGAGTAGCCCTCTGAGACTTCTAACCAAAATTCTTATAAAGTTTTTTTGTCCGACCAATAGTAAAGAGCATGTAAAGAGTTATAAGCAAAAACATGGGGTAAATTTTTATTAACAATAAAATTTCATTTGTTTTTCAGGG
>NW_023458624.1:81004-81439 GCF_013731165.1 Rhagoletis pomonella | reverse complement strand
AAAATTTCATTTGTTTCTTCGGAGTTCTGTTGAGAGTTCTGAGAAGCTCCTCAAGAGTTCTAACCAAAACTCTTATAAAGTTTTTTTTCCGACCTATAGTAAAGAAGTTATAAGCATAAACAAGGGGCCAATTTTTATTAACAAAAAAATTTTATTTGTTTTTTCAAAACTCTGTTGAAATTTCTGAGTAGCCCCCTGAGAGGTCTAACTAAAACTCTTGTATAGTTTTTTTGTCCGACCAATAGTAAAGAAGTTATAACCAAAAACAAGGGGCAAATTTTTATTAACAAAAAAATTCCATTTGCTTTTCAGAGTTCGGTTGAGAGTTCTGAGTAGCCCCCCGAGAATTCTAACCAAAACTCTTATAAAGCTTTTTATCCGACCAATAGTAAAAAAGTTATAAGCAAAAACAAGGGGCAAAATTTTATTACCAAA
>NW_023458624.1:79804-80904 GCF_013731165.1 Rhagoletis pomonella | reverse complement strand
AAAAAAACTATACAAGAGTTTTAGTTAGACCTCTCAGGGGGCTACTCAGAATTTTCAACAGAGTTCTGAAAAAACAAATTAAATTTTTTTGTTAATAAAAATTTGCCCCTTGTTTATGATTATAACTTCTTTACTATAGGTCGGAAAAAAAACTTTATAAGAGTTTTGGTTAGAACTCTCGAGGGGCTTCTCAGAACTCTCAACAGAACTACGAAGAAACAAATGAAATTTTTTGTCAATAAAATTTGCCCCTTGTTTATGCTTATAACTTTTTTCTATTGGTCGGAAAAAAAACTTTATAAGAACTTTAGTTAGAACACTCATGGGGCTACTCAGAACTCTCAACAGAACCCTGAAAAACAAATGAAATTTTATTGTTAATAAAAATTTACCCCATGTTTTTGCTTATAACTCTTTATATGCTCTTTACTATTGGTCGGACAAAAAAACTTTATAAGAATTTTGGTTAGAACTCTCAGAGGGCTACTCAGAACTCTCAACGCAACTCTGAAAAACAAATGAAATTGTTTTTTAATAAGATTTTGCTCATTGCTTTTGCTTATAACTTTTTTACTATTGCTCGGATAAAAAGCTTTATAAGAGTTTTGGTTAGAACTATCAGTGGGCCACTCAGAACTCTCTACAGAACTCTGAAAAAACCAATGAAATTTTTTTGTTAATAAAAATTTGCCCCTTGTTTTTGCTTATAACTTTATTACTATTGGTCGGATATAAAGCTTTATAAGAGTTTTGGTTAGAATCCTCGGGGGGCTACTCAGAACTCTCAACAGAACCCTGAAAAACAAATGAAATGTGTTTTTAATAAAAATTTGCCCCTTGTTTTTGCTTATAATTTTTTGCTATTGGTCGGGCAACCAACTTTATAATAGTTTTAGCTAGAGCTCTAGAGGAGTTACTCAGAACTCTCAACAGAACTCTGAAAAACAAATTAAATTTTTTTTGGTAATAAAATTTTGCCCCTTGTTTTTGCTTATAACTTTTTTACTATTAGTCGGATAAAAAGCTTTATAAGAGTTTTGGTTAGAATTCTCGGGGGGGGCTACTCAGAACTCTCAACGGAACTCTGAAAAACAAATGGA
>NW_023458624.1:78943-79704 GCF_013731165.1 Rhagoletis pomonella | reverse complement strand
GGGGGGGGGCTACTCAGAACTCTCAACAGAACCCTGAAAAACAAATGAAATGTGTTTTTAATAAAAATTTGCCCCTTGTTTTTGCTTATAACTTTTTTGCTATTGGTCGGGCAAAAAACTTTATAATAGTTTTAGCTAGAGCTCTAGAGGGGTTACTCAGAACTCTCAACAGAACTCTGAAAAACAAATTAAATTTTGTTTGGTAATAAAATTTTGCCCCTTGTTTTTGCTTATAACTTTTTTACTATTAGTCGGATAAAAAGCTTTATAAGAGTTTTGGTTAGAATTCTCGGGGGGCTACTCAGAACTCTCAACGGAACTCTGAAAAACAAATGGAATTTTTTTGTTAATAAAAATTTGCCCCTTGTTTTTGGTTATAACTTCTTTACTATTGGTCGGACAAAAAAACTATGCAAGAGTTTTAGTTAGACCTCTCAGGGGGCTACTCAGAATTTTCAACAAAGTTCTGAAAAAACAAATTAAATTTTTTTGTTAATAAAAATTTGCCCCTTGTTTATGCTTATAACTTCTTTACTATAGGTCGGAAAAAAAACTTTATAAGAGTTTTGGTTAGAACTCTCGAGGGGCTTCTCAGAACTCTCAACAGAACTCCGAAGAAACAAATGAAATTTTTTGTCAATAAAATTTGCCCCTTGTTTATGCTTATAACTTTTTTCTATTGGTCGGAAAAAAAACTTTATAAGAACTTTAGTTAGAACACTCATGGGGCTACTCAGAACTCTCAACAGAACCCTGAAAAA
>NW_023458624.1:78358-78843 GCF_013731165.1 Rhagoletis pomonella | reverse complement strand
TTTATAAGCAGAAACAAGGGGCAAATTTTTAATAACAAAAAAATGCATTTGCTTTTTCTGAGTTATGTTAAGAGTTCTGAGTAGCACCTCGAGAGTTCTAGCTAAAACTATTATAAAGTTTTTTGCCCGACCAATAGTAAAGAAGTTATAGCCAAAAACAAGCGGCAATTTTTTATTAACAAAAAAATTTCGTTTGGTTTTCAGAGCTCTATTGAAAATTCTGAGTAGCCCCCCGACAATTCTAACCAAAACTCTTATAAAGCTTTTTGTCCGACCAATAGTAAGAAAGTTATAAACAAAAACAAGGCGCAAAATTTTATAAAAAATAAATGTCATTGGTTTTTTCGGAGTTCTGTTGAGAGTTCTGAGTAGCCCCTCGAGACTTCTAACTAAAGCTCTTATAAAGTTTTTTTTCCGACCAATACAAAAAAGTTATATGCAAAAACAAGGGGCAAAATTTTATTAACAAAAAAATTTCATTTGTT
>NW_023458624.1:77251-78258 GCF_013731165.1 Rhagoletis pomonella | reverse complement strand
AGAAACAAGGGGCAAATTTTTAATAACAAAAAAATGCATTTGCTTTTCTGAGTTATGTTAAGAGTTCTGAGTAGCACCTCGAGAGTTCTAGCTAAAACTATTATAAAGTTTTTTGCCCGACCAATAGTAAAGAAGTTATAGCCAAAAACAAGCGGCAAATTTTTATTAACAAAAAAATTTCGTTTGGTTTTCAGAGCTCTATTGAAAATTCTGAGTAGCCCCCCGAGAATTCTAACCAAAACTCTTTTAAAGCTTTTTGTCCGACCAATACAAAAAAGTTATAAGCAAAAACAAGGGGCAAAATTTTATTAACAAAAAAATTTCATTTGTTTTTCAGAGTCCTCGTGTGTTCTAACCAAAACTCTTATAAAGCTTTTTTTCCGACCAATAGTAAGAAAGTTATAAACAAAAACAAGGCGCAAAATTTTATAAAAAATAAATGTCATTGGTTTTTTCGGAGTTCTGTTGAGAGTTCTGAGTAGCCCCACGAGATTTCTAACTAAAGTTCTTATAAAGTTTTTTTTTCCGACCAATACAAAAAAGTTATAAGCAAAAACAAGGGGCAAAATTTTATTAACAAAAAAATTTCATTTGTTTTTCAGAGTCCTCGTGTGTTCTAACCAAAACTCTTATAAAGCTTTTTGTCCGACCAATAGTAAAAAAGTTATAAGCAAAAACAAGGGGCAAAATTTTATTAACAAAAAAACTAATTTGTTTTTTTTTCGGAGTTCTGTTGAGAGTTCTGAGTAGCCCGCGAGAATTCTAACCAAAACTCTTATAAAGCTTTTTGTCCGACCAATAGTAAAAATGTTATAAGCAGAAACAAGGGGCAAATTTTTATTAACAAAAAAATTCATTTGTTTTTTCTGAGTTATGGTAAGAGTTCTGAGTAACACCTCGAGAGTTCTAGCTAAAACTCTTATAAAGGTTTTGCCCGACCAATAGTAAAGAAGTTATAGCCAAAAACAAGGGGCAAATTTTTATTAACAAAAAAATTTCATTTGTTT
>NW_023458624.1:74772-77151 GCF_013731165.1 Rhagoletis pomonella | reverse complement strand
TTTCAGAGTCCTCGTGTGTTCTAACCAAAACTCTTATAAAGCTTTTTGTCCGACCAATAGTAAAAAAGTTATAAGCAAAAACAAGGGGCAAAATTTTATTAACAAAAAAACTAATTTGTTTTTTTTCGGAGTTCTGTTGAGAGTTCTGAGTAGCCCGCGAGAATTCTAACCAAAACTCTTATAAAGCTTTTGTCCGACCAATAGTAAAAATGTTATAAGCAGAAACAAGGGGCAAATTTTTATTAACAAAAAAATTCATTTGTTTTTTCTGAGTTATGGTAAGAGTTCTGAGTAACACCTCGAGAGTTCTAGCTAAAACTCTTATAAAGGTTTTGCCCGACCAATAGTAAAGAAGTTATAGCCAAAAACAAGGGGCAAATTTTTATTAACAAAAAAATTTCATTTGTTTTTCAGAGTTCTGTTGAGAGTTCTGAGTATTTCCCTGAGAGTTCTAACCAAAACTCTTATAAAGGTTTTTTGCGACCAATATTAAAAAAGTTATAAGCAGAAACAAGGGGCAAATTTTTATTAACAAAAAAATTCATTTGTTTTTTCTGAGTTATGGTAAGAGTTCTGAGTAGCACCTCGAGAGTTCTAACTAAAGCTCTTATAAAGTTTTTTTCCGACCGATAGTAAAAAAGTTATAAACAGAAACAAAGGGCAAGTGTTTATTAACAAAAAAATATTTCATTTGTTTTTCAGAGTTCTGTTTAGAGTTCTGAGTAGCCCCCTGAGAGTTCTAACTAAAACTCTTATAAAGTTTTTTGCCAGACCAATAGTACAAAAGTTATAAGCAAAAACTTGGGGCAAATTTATATTCACAAAAAAATTTCATTGGTTTTTCAGAGTTCTGAGTAGCCCCTCGAGGGTTCTAACTAAAACTCTTATAAAGTTTTTTCCGACCAATAGTAAAAAAGTTATAAGCAGAAACAAGGGGCAAATTTTTAATAACAAAAAAATGCATTTGCTTTTCTGAGTTATGTTAAGAGTTCTGAGTAGCACCTCGAGAGTTCTAGCTAAAACTATTATAAAGTTTTTTGCCCGACCAATAGTAAAGAAGTTATAGCCAAAAACAAGCGGCAAATTTTTATTAACAAAAAAATTTCGTTTGGTTTTCAGAGCTCTATTGAAAATTCTGAGTAGCCCCCCGAGAATTCTAACCAAAACTCTTATAAAGCTTTTTGTCCGACCAATAGTAAGAAAGTTATAAACAAAAACAAGGCGCAAAATTTTATAAAAAATAAATGTCATTGGTTTTTTCGGAGTTCTGTTGAGAGTTCTGAGTAGCCCCTCGAGAGTTCTAACTAAAGCTCTTATAAAGTTTTTTTTTCCGACCAATACAAAAAAGTTATAAGCATAAACAAGGGGCAAATTTTTATTGACAAAAAGTTATATTTGTGTTTCAGAGTTCTGTTGAGATTTGTGAGTAGCCCCCCGAGAATTCTGACCAAAACTCCTATAAAGCCTTTTTGTCCGACCAATAGTAAACAAGTTATCAGTAAAAACAACGGGCAAATTTTTATTAACAAAAAAATTTCATTTGTTTTTTCAGAGTTCTGTTGAGAGTTCTGAGTAGCCCCCTGAGAGTTCTTAAAAAACTCTTATAAAGTTTTTTTTTTTTCAACCAATAGTAAAAAAGATTTAAGCAAAAACAAGGGACACATTTTTATTAAAAAAAACATTTATTTGTTTTTATCAGAGTTATGTTGAGAGTTCTGAGTAGCCCCTCTAGAGTTCTAACTAAAACTCATAAAGTTTTTATTTCCGAACAATAGTAAAAAAGTTATAAACAAAAACAAAGGGCAAGTTTTTATTAACAAAAAAATTTCATTTGTTTTTCAGAGTTCTGTTTAGAGTTCTGAGTAGCCCCTCGTGAGTTCTAACTAAAGCCCTTATAAAGTTTTTTTCCGACCAATAGAAAAAAGTTATAAGCGTAAACAAGGGGCAAATTTTTATTGACAAAAAAACTAATTTGTTTTTTCATAGTTCTGTTGAGAGTTCTGAGTAGCCCCTCGAGAGTTCTAACTAACACTCTGTAAAGTTTTTTGTCCGACCAATTGTAAACAAGTTATAAGCAAAAGCAAGGGGCAAATTTTTATTAACAAAAAAATTTCATTTGTTTTTCAGGTTTCTGTTGAGAGTTCTGAGCAGCCCCCTGAGAGTTCTAACCAAAACTCTTATAAAGGTTTTTTTCAGACCAATAGTAAAAAAGTTATAAACAAAGGGCAAATTTTTATTAACAAAAAAATTTAATTTGTTTTTCAGAGTTCTGTTAAGAGTTCTGAGAAGCCCCCTGAGAGTTTTTAAAAAAACTCTTATAAAGTTTTTTTTCGACCAATAGTAAAAAAGTTATAAACAAAGGGCAAATTTTTATTAACA
>NW_023458624.1:71770-74672 GCF_013731165.1 Rhagoletis pomonella | reverse complement strand
AGCCCCTCGAGAGTTCTAACTAAAGCTCTTATAAAGTTTTTTTTTCCGACCAATACAAAAAAGTTATAAGCATAAACAAGGGGCAAATATTTATTGACAAAAAGTTATATTTGTTTTTCAGAGTTTTGTTGAGATTTGTGAGTAGCCCCCCGAGAATTCTGACCAAAACTCTTATAAAGCCTTTTTGTCCGACCAATAGTAAAAAAGTTTTAAGTAAAAACAAGGGGCAAAATTTTATTAACAAAAAAATTTTATTTGTTTTTCAGAGTTCTGTTGAGAGCTCTGAGTAGCCCCCTGAGAGTTCTTAAAAAAACTCTTATAAAGTTTTTTTTTTCAACCAATAGTAAAAAAGATTTAAGCAAAAACAAGGGGCACATTTTTATTAAAAAAAAACATTTATTTGTTTTTATCAGAGTTATGTTGAGAGCTCTGAGTAGCCCCTCTAGAGTTATAACTAAAACTCATAAAGTTCATATTTCCGACCAATAGTAAAAAAGTTATAAACAAAAACAAAGGGCAAGTTTTTATTAAAAAAAAAATTTCATTTGTTTTTCAGAGTTCTGTTTAGAGTTCTGAGTAGCCCCTCGTGAGTTCTAACTAAAGCCCTTATAAAGTTTTTTTTCCGACCAATAGAAAAAAGTTATAAGAGTAAACAAGTGGCAAATTTTTATTGACAAAAAGTTGTATTTGTTTTTCAGGGTTCTGTTGAGAGTTCTGAGTAGCCCCCTGAGAGTTCTTAAAAAAACTCTTATAAAGTTTTTTTTTTCAACCAATAGTAAAAAAGGTTTAAGCAAAAACAAGGGGCACATTTTTATAAAAAAAAAACATTTATTTGTTTGTTTCAGAGTTATGTTGAGAGTTCTGAGTAGCCCCTCTAGAGTTCTAACTAAAACTCATAAAGTTTTTATTTCCGACCAATAGTAAAAAAGTTATAAGCAAAAACAAGGGGCAAAATTTTATTAACGAAAAAATTGTATTTGTTTTCAGAGTTCTGTTGAGAGTTCTGAGACGCCCCTCGAGAGTTCTAACCAAAACTCTTATAAAGTTTTTTTCCCGTCCAATAGTAAAAAAGTTATAAGTAAAAACCAGGGCAAAATTTTATTAACAAAAAAATTTCATTTGCTTTTCAGAGTTCTGTTGAGAGTTCTGAGTAGCCCCTCGAGAGTTCTAACTAAAATTCTTGTAAAGTTTTTTGTCTGACCAATTGTAAACAAGTTATAAGCAAAAGCAAGGGGCAAATTTTTATTAACAAAAAAATTTCATTTGTTTTTCAGGTTTCTGTTGAGAGTTCTGATAAGCCCCCCGAGAATCCTAACCAAAACTCTTATAAATCTTTTTGTCCGATTAATTGTAAACAAGTTATAAGCAAAAGCAAGGGGCAAATTTTTATTAACAAAAAATTTAATTGGTTTTTTCAGCGTTACGTTGAGAGTTCTGAGTAGACCTTTGAGAGTTCTAACTATAGCTCTTATAAAGATTTTTTTCCGACCAATAGATAGAAGTTATGAGCATAAACAAGGGACAAATTTTTTTTGACACAAAAGTTGTATTTGTTTTTTCAGAGTTACGTTGAGAATTCTGAGTATCCCCTCGAGAGCTCTAACTGAAGCTCTTATAAAGTTTTTTCCGACCAACAGAAAAAGTTATAAGCATAAACAAGGGGCAAATTTTTATTGACAAAAAATTGTATTTGTGTCTTCAGAGTTATGTTAAGAATTCTGAGTAGCCCCTCGAGAGTTCTAACCAAAACTCTTATAAAGCGTTTTGTCTGAACAACAATAAATAAGTTATAAGCAAAAACAAGGGGCAAATTTTTATTAACAAAAGAATTTCATTTGTTTTTCAGAGTTCTGTTGAGAGTTCTGATTAGCCCCCCGAGAATTCTAACCAAAGCTTTTATAAGGCCTTTTTGTCCGACCAATAGTAAAAAAGTTATAAGCAAAAACATGGGGCAAATTTATATTCACAAAAAAATTTCATTGGTTTTTCAGAATTCTGTTGAGAGTTCTGAGTAGCCCCTCGAGTGTTCTGACTAAAACTCTTATAAAGTTTTTTGCCCGACCAATAGTAAAAAAGTTATAAGCAAAAACAAGGGGGAGATTTTTATTAACAAGAAAATTTCATTTGTTTTTCAGAGCTCTGTTGAAAGTTCTGAGTAGCCCCCGAGAATTCTAACCAAAATTCTTATAAAGCTTTTTGTCCGACCAATAGTAAAAAAGTTATAAACAAAAAGAAGGGGCAAAATTTTATTAAGAAAAAAATTTCATTGGTTTTTTCGGCGTTCTGTTGAGAGTTCTGAGTAGCTCCTCGAGGTTTCTAACGAAAACTCTTATAAAGTTTTTTTCCGACCAATAGTAAAAAAGGTATAAGCAAAAACAAGGGGGAGATTTTTATTAACAAAAAAATTTCATTTGTTTTTTTTTTCAGAGTTATGTTGAGAATTCTGAGTAACTCCTCGAGAGTTCTAACTAAAGCTATAATAAAGTTTTTTTCCGACTGATAGTAAAAAAGTTATAAGCAAAAACAAAGGGCAAATTTTTATTGACAAAAAAATTTCATTTGTTTTTCAAAGTTCTGTTGAGAGTTCTGAGTAGCCCCTCGAGAGTTCTAACCAAAACTCTTATAAAGCATTTTGTCCGACCAATAGTAAAAAAGTTATAAGCAAAAACATGGAGCAACATTTTATTAACAAAAAAATTTCATTTGGTTTTCAGAGCTCTGTTGAAAATCCTGAGTATCCCCCTGAGAATTATAACCAAAACCCTTATAAAGCTTTTTGTTCGACCAATAGTAAAAAAGTTATAAGCAAAAAAAAGGGCAAAATTTTATTAACAAAAAAATTTTTTTTCGGAGTAATGTTAAGAGTTCTGAGTAGCCCCTCGAGAGTTCTAACCAAAACTCT
>NW_023458624.1:71131-71670 GCF_013731165.1 Rhagoletis pomonella | reverse complement strand
TTTTACTATTGGTCTGAAAAAAACCTTTATAAGAGTTTTGGTTAGAACTCTCAGGGGGCTTCTCAGAACTCTCAACAGAACTCTGAAAAGCAAATGAAATTTTTTTGTTAATAAAAATTTGACCCTTGTTTGTGCTATAAGTTCTTTACTATTGGTCGGGCAAAAAACTTTATAAGAGCTTTAGCTAGAACTCTTGAGGGGCTACTCAGAACTCTTAACATAACTCCGAAAAACCAAATGATTTTTTTTTAATAAAAATTTGCCCCTTGTTTCTGCTTATAACTTTTTTACTATTGGTCGGACAAAAAGCTTTATAAGAGTTTTGGTTAGAATTCTCGCGGGCTACTCAGAACTCTCAACAGAACTCTGAAACACAAATGAAATTTTTTTGTTAATAAAATTTTGCCCCTGGTTTTTACTTATTTATTTATTTTTTACTATTGGGCGGGCAAAAAACTTTATAAGAGTTTCAGCTAGAACTCTCGAGGGGCTACTCAGAAGTCTTAACATAACTCCGAAAATCCAAATGATTTTTTTTT
>NW_023458624.1:70332-71031 GCF_013731165.1 Rhagoletis pomonella | reverse complement strand
ATTGGTCGGGTAAAATACTTTATAAGAGTTTTAGCTAGAACTCTCGACGGGCTACTCAGAACTCTCAACAGAACTCCGAAAAAACAAATTGGTTTTTTTGTTAATAAAATTTAGCCCCTTGTTTTTACTTATTTATTTATTTTCTACTATTGGGCGGGCAAAAAACTTTATAAGAGTTTCAGCTAGAACTCTCGACGGGCTACTCAGAACTCTCAACAGAACTCCGAAAAAACAAATAAGTTTTTTTGTTAATAAAATTTAGCCCCTTGTTTTTGCTTATAACTTTTTTACTATTGGTCGGACAAAAAGCTTTATAAGAGTTTTTGTTAGAACTCACAAGGGGCTACTCAGAACTCTAAACAGAACTCTGAAAAACAAATGAAATTTTTTTGTTAATAAAAACTTGGCCTTTGATTCTGTTTATAACTTTTTTACTATTGGTCGGAAATAAAAACTTTATGAGTTTTAGTTAGAAATCTAGAGGGGCTACTCAGAACTCTCAAGATAACTCTGAAACAAACAAATAAATGTTTTTTTTTTTCAATAAAAATGTGCCCCTTGTTTATGCTTAAACCTTGTTACTATTGGTTGAAAAAAAAAACTATATAAGAGTTTTTTTAAGAACTCTCAGGGGGCTACTCAGAACTCTCAACAGAACCCTGAAAAACAAATACAACTTTTTGTCAATAAAAATTTGCC
>NW_023458624.1:68216-70232 GCF_013731165.1 Rhagoletis pomonella | reverse complement strand
TTTTTGTTAATAAAATTTTGCCCCTTGTTTTTGCTTATAACTTTTTTACTATTGGTCGGACAAAAAGCTTTATAAGAGTTTTGGTAAGAACTCTCAGGGGGCTACTCAGAACTCTCAACAGAACTCTGAAAAACAAATGAAATTTTTTTGTTAATAAAAATTTGCCCCATGTTTTTGCTTATAAATTTTTTACCATTGGTCGGGCAAAAAACTTTATAAGAGTTTTGGCAAGAAATGTCGCGGGGCTACTCAGAACTCTCAACATAACTCTGAAAAAAACAAATGAAATTTTTTTGTTAATAAAAATTTGCCCCCTGTTTTTGGTTATAACTTTTTTACTATTGGTCGGGTAAAATACTTTATAAGAGTTTTAGCTAGAACTCTCGAGGGATATTCAGAACTCTCAACATAACTCTGAAAAAACAAATGAAAGTTTTTTGTTAATAAAAATTTGCCCCTTTTTTTGCTCATAACTTCTTTACTATTGGTCGGAAAAAAAAACTTTATAAGAGTTTTGGTTAGAACTCTCAGGGTGCTACTCGGAATTTTCAACAGAGCTCTGAAAAACAAATGAAATTTTTTTGTTAATAAAATTTTGCCCTTTGTTTTTGCTTAGAACTTTTTTACTATTGGTCGAAAAAAAAACTTTATAAGAACTTTAGTTAGAACTCTCGAGGAGCTACTCAGAACTCTCAACGTAACACTGAAAAAACAAATTAAATTTTTTGTTAATAAAAATTCGCCCCTTGTTTTTGCTTATAACTTGTTTACTATTGGTCGGACAGAAAGCTTTATAAGAGTTTTGGTTAGAATTCTCGGGGGGCTACTCAGAACTCTCAACAGAACTGTTGAAGACATGAGCAAAGCCTTCACCTGCAGAACACCGACAATTGTCAAATACTTTTAAATTATTTTACATTCGTTTGCCAAATCAAATATTTTTATTATTTTTAAGTTTTTTAATTATTGTAACTTAAACTTAAAATCTTATTCGCATACTATTGTAACCTTTCAATTCGAATATCGTAATGTTGTAGTTTCGAAGTTTGTAAGCGACGATACGAGGTGACCCGAGCGCGCCAGCCTAAGGATTTTTAGTCTTCTACTGACCGCCACCGCTTTCACATCGTTAATTGTCAAATCCGCCCCTCTGGCACCTTGAATTAGAATTTTCTTTGTAATCAAACATATTGGAGAATAAACACTTGAGATTCATAGATTGTAAAGCAAATTGTAGCTCTTTTCGTTACGCATTTACATGCATACGGTTTAGGCAAGTGCACTCTGCACGTACGCAACAAGTGGACGTAAGTACTCGAACATGGTCCTTACGATCCGTTCATCCGTTCGTACAAACACGTTCACTGATCGCACCCTTCTCATCAACCGAAAACTCTATTCGGTCAGCTCTTGTCAGTTTTTTTTCATAAGCGGTTGGCGGCGGTCGTGCAAACTAAGTGCGGTCGGTCAAGTTTAGTGTGCAAAAGAAATTAAAAATTGTGCGCATACATATACAAAAAATAAATCGGTGCAAAAAAAAAAAAAAAAAAAACCTCAAACAATACAACTTAAAACGAAACAAAAAGCGTGCCGGTTAAACAAACAATACAACTTAAAACGAAACAAAAAGCGTGCCGGTTAAAAACTAAATATAAAGTGGGGAAGTAAAAATATAAAAAATATTGGTTGAAAGTGAAAAAAAAACACCCAGTGAGAAATTATAAGTCGCACGAGAAAAGTTAAAAAAAAAAATTTTAGTGCTAGCAGTGATACCTGCACCGCGCCCCCATTTAAAGCGCTAGCAGTGATACCTGCGCCCCCACATTTAAAGCGCTAGCAGTGATACCTGCGCCCCCAAATTTAAAGCGCTAGCAGTGATACTTGTGCCCCCAAATTTTAGTGCTAGCAGTGATACCTGCACCGCGGCCCCATTTAAAGCGCTAGCAGTGATACCTGCGCCCCCACATTTAAAGCGCTAGCAGCTATACCTGCGCCTCAAACCCACACTAAAAAAAA
>NW_023458624.1:66195-68116 GCF_013731165.1 Rhagoletis pomonella | reverse complement strand
GAGTTTTGTTGAGAGTTCGGAGTAGCCCCTCAAGAGTTCTAACTAAAACTCTTATAAAGTTTTTTTGTTCGACCAATAGTAAAAAAGTTATAAACAAAGGGAAAATTTTTATTAACAAAAAAATTTAATTTGTATTTCAGAGTTCTGTTGAGAGTTCTGAGTAGCCCTCGAGAATTCTAACCAAAACTCTTATAAAGCTTTTTGTCCGACCAATAGTAAAAATGTTATAAGCAGAAACAAGGGGCAAATTTTTATTAACAAAAAAATTCATTTGTTTTTTCTGACCTATGTTAAGAGTTCTGAGTAGCACCTCGAGAGTTCTAGCTAAAACTCTTATAAAGGTTTTGCCCGACCAATAGTAAAGAAGTTATAGCCAAAAACAAGGGGCAACTTTTTACTAACAAAAAAATTTCATTTGTTTTTCAGAGTTCTGTTGAGAGTTCTGAGTAGCCCCCTGAGAGTTCTAACCAAATCTCTTATAAAGCTTTTTGTCCGACCAATAGTAAAAAAGTTGTAAACAAGAACAAGGGGCAAAATTTTATTAAGAAAAAAGTTTCATTTGTTTTTTCGGCGTTCTGTTGAGAGTTCTGAGTAGCCCCTCGAGGGTTCTAACGAAAACTCTTATAAAGTTTTTTGCCCGACCAATATTAAAAAAGTTATAAGCAAAAACAAGGGCCAGATTTTTATTTACAAAAAAATTGCATTTGTTTTTCAGAGTTCTGAGTAGCCCCCTGAGAGTTCTAACCAAAACTCTTATAAAGTTTATTTTGCGACCAATAGCAAAAAAGTTATAAGCATAATTAAGGGGCAAATTTTTGTTAACATAAATTTTATTTTGTGTTTTCAGAGATCTGTTGAGAGTTCTGAGTAGCTCCCCGAGAATTCTAACCAAAACTCTTATAAAGCTTTTTGTCCGAAAAATAGTAAAAATTATAAACAAAAACAAGGGGCAAAATTTTATTAAGAAAAAAGTTTCATTTGTTTTTTCGGCGTTCTGTTGAGAGTTCTGAGTAGCCCCTCGAGGGTTCTAACGAAAACTCTTATAAAGTTTTTTGCCCGACCAATATTAAAAAAGTTTTAAGCAAAAACAAGGGCCAGATTTTTATTTACAAAAAAATTTCATTTGTTTTTCAGAGTTCTGAGTAGCCCCCTGAGAGTTCTATCCAAAACTCTTATAAAGTTTATTTTGCGACCAATAGCAAAAAAGTTATAAGCATAATTAAGGGGCAAATTTTTATTAACATAAATTTTATTTTGTTTTTTCAGAGATCTGTTGAGAGTTCTGAGTAGCTCCCCGAGAATTCTAACCAAAACTCTTATAAAGTTTTTCTCCGACCAATAGTAAAAAAGTTATAAGCAAAAACAAGGGGGAAAATTTTATTAACAAAAAATTTCATTTTCTTTTTCGGAGTTCTGTTGAGAGTTCTGAGTAACCCACTGAGAGTTCTTAAAAAAACTCTTATAAACATTTTTTTTCGGCCAATAGTAAAAAGGGTTTAAGCAAAAACAAAGGGCACTTTTTTATAAAAAAAAAACATTTATTTGTTTTTTTTTCAGAGTTTTGTTGAGAGTTCGGAGTAGCCCCTCAAGAGTTCTAACTAAAACTCTTATAGAGTTTTTTTGTTCGACCAATAGTAAAAAAGTTATAAACAAAGGGAAAATTTTTATTAACAAAAAAATTTCATTTGTTTTTCAGAGTTCTGTTGAGAGTTCTGAGTAGCCCCTCGTGAGTACTAACCAAAACTCTTATAAAGAATTTTTGTCCGACCAATAGTAAAAAGTTATAAGCAAAAAGAAGGGGTAAAATTTTATTAACAAAAAAATTTAATTTGTTTTTCAGAGTTCTGTTGAGAGTTCTGAGTAGCCCTCGAGAATTCTAACCAAAACTCTTAAAACGTTTTTTTTGTTCGACCAATAGTAA
>NW_023458624.1:64844-66095 GCF_013731165.1 Rhagoletis pomonella | reverse complement strand
TTTTTTAAGAACTCTCAGGGGGCTACTCAGAACTCTCAACAGAACTCCGAAAAAGAAAATGAAATTTTTTGTTAATAAAATTTTCCCCCTTGTTTTTGCTTATAACTTTTTTACTATTGGTCGGAGAAAAACTTTATAAGAGCTTTAGTTAGAACTCTCGAGGGACTACTCATAACTCTCAACAGAACTCCGAAAAAACCAATGCAATTTTTTTGTTAATAAAATTTTGCCCCTTGTTTTTGTTTATAATTTTTACTATTTTTCGGACAAAAAGCTTTATAAGAGTTTTGGTTAGAATTCTCGGGGAGCTACTCAGAACTCTCAACAGATCTCTGAAAAAACAAAATAAAATTTATGTTAATAAAAATTTGCCCCTTAATTATGCTTATAACTTTTTTGCTATTGGTCGCAAAATAAACTTTATAAGAAATTAAATTTTTTTGTTAATAAAAATTTGCCCCTTGTTTTTGGCTATAACTTCTTTACTATTGGTCGGGCAAAACCTTTATAAGAGTTTTAGCTAGAACTCTCGAGGTGCTACTCAGAACTCTTAACATAGGTCAGAAAAAACAAATGAATTTTTTTGTTAATAAAAATTTGCCCCTTGTTTCTGCTTATAACATTTTTACTATTGGTAGGACAAAAAGCTTTATAAGAGTTTTGGTTAGAATTCTCGAGGGCTACTCAGAACTCTGAACGTAACACTGAAAAAACAAATTAAATTTTTTGTTAATAAAATTTTGCCCTTGTTTTTGCTTATAAGTTTTTTAACTATTGGTCGGGCGAAAAAACTTTACAAGAGTGTTAGTTAGAACTCTTTTTTGTTAACAAAAATTCGCCCCTTGTTTTTGCTTATAACTTGTTTACTATTGGTCGGACAAAAAGCTTTATAAGAGTCCTTGCTAGAACTCTCGAGGGGCTTTTCAGAACTCTCAACGTAACTCTGAAAAAAAGAAGTTAAACTTTTTGTTAATAAAATTTTGACCCTGGTTTTTGCTTATAACTTTTTGCTAATGGTCGGACGAAAAAACTTTACAAGAGTTTTAGGTAGAACTCTCGAGGGGCAACTTAGAACTCTCAACAGAACTCTGAAAAACAAATTAAATTTTATTGACAGTAAAAATTTGCCCCTTGTTTTTGCTTATAACTTCTTTACTATTGGTCGGAAGAAAAAACTTTATAAGAGTTTTGGTTAGAACTCTCAGGGGCCTACTCAGAATTTTCAACAGAGCTCTGAAAAACAAATGAAAT
>NW_023458624.1:63949-64744 GCF_013731165.1 Rhagoletis pomonella | reverse complement strand
CCTTTTTTTACTATTGGTCGAAAAAAAAACTTTATAAGAGTTTTTTTAAGAACTCTCAGGGGGCTACTCAGAACTCTGAAAAAACAAATGAAATTTTTTTGTTAATAAAAATTTGCCCCATGTTTTTGCTTATAACCTTTTTACTATTGGTCGGACAAAAAACTTTATAAGAGTTTTAGCTAGAACTCTCGAGGGGTTACTCAGAACTCTCAACAGAACTCCGAAAAAACAAATTAAAATTTTTGTTAATAAAATTTTGCCCCTTGTTTTTGTTTATAAGATTTTTTACTATTGGTCGGACAAAAAGGCCTTATAAAAGTGGGGCTAATCAGAACTCTCAACAGAACTCTGAAAAACAAATGAAATTTTTTTGTTAATAAAAATTTGCCCCTTGTTTTTGCTTATAACTTATTTATTGTTGTTCAGACAAAACGCTTTATAAGAGTTTTGGTTAGAACTCTCGAGGGGCTACTCAGAATTCTTAACATAACTCTGAAAAAACAAATACAATTTTTTGACAATGAAAATTTGCCCCTTGTTTATGCTTATAACTTTTTCTATTGGTCGGAAAAAAACTTTATAAGAGCTTTAGTTAGAACTCTCGAGGGGATACTCAGAACTCTCAACGTAACTATGAAAAACCAAATAAAATTTTTTTGTCAAAAAAACTTTGTCCCTTGTTTATGCTCATAACTTCTATCTATTGGTCGGAAAAAAAACTTTATAAGAGCTATAGTTAGAACTCTAGAGGGGCTACTCAGAACTCTCAACGTAACGCTGAAAAAACAAATTAAA
>NW_023458624.1:63564-63849 GCF_013731165.1 Rhagoletis pomonella | reverse complement strand
TTTATTAACAAAATTTTGCCCCTTGTTTTTGCTTATAACTTTTTTAAGTGTTGGTCGGAAGAAAAAACTTTACAAGAGTTTTAGGTAGAACTCGCGAGGGGCAACTAGAACTCTCAACAGAACTCTGAAAAAACAAATTAAATTTTTTTGATAATAAAAATTTGCCCCTTGTTTATGCTTATAACTTTTTTACTGTTGGTCGGAAAATAAACTTTATAAAAGTTTTGGTTAGAACTCGCAGGGGGCTACTCAGAACTCTCAACAGAACTCTGAAAAACCGATGAA
>NW_023458624.1:62266-63464 GCF_013731165.1 Rhagoletis pomonella | reverse complement strand
TACAACTGATTATTCAGTTATGCGATTTTTTGTTATAACTACTCCATCTATGCAGCTCGAAACATGAAATTTCGCACTATTTTCACTCATTATCAACAGAAAGTTTACAATAAAATTAACAAAGATCGGGTCACTATAACCTGTTTATTGCCCCCATACAGCTGATTGTTCAGATATGGGGTTTTACTGTAAAACTCATTTATTTGGACAGCTAAAACCGATAAATTTCGTAAGCTATTTTTTAAATAATAATACAAAGTCTACTGAGAAAATCGTCAAAATCTATGATGTATAATCATAATCTCTTGTACCACTGATTGTTCAGATACTAGTTTTTGCGATATATGTATCTCCTTTATGTAGGAAGCTAAACCCATTAAATTATGTTACCGGTTTACGTACCGATCACTAAGTAGTGAAAATCACTTAGATTGGTGCTATATAAGGTATATCTTCCATACCTCTGATTGTTTAGATATGATTTTTTATATATGTATCTCCTCTATCTATGCCTGCTGTGAATATATAAATTTATTCAAATGCAGTAATCTGTTAAAGTAAAATTTTCAGATGCTCATGAAAGGTATGAAGTCTTCGGCATAGCCGAAGACAGCGCTGCTCTTACTTGTTTTTTAATAAAAATTTCCCCGGTTTTTGCTTATAACTCTTTTACTATTGGTCGGACAAAACTCTTTATAAGAGTTTTGGTTAGAACTCTCGAGGGGCTACTCAGAACTCTCATCAGAACTCCGAAAAATCAAATGAATTTTTTGTTAATAAAATTTTGCCCCTTGTTTTTGTTTGAAACTTTTTTACTATTGGTCGGACAAAAAGCTGTTCCGGTTAAGACTCTCGAGGGGCTACTGAAAACTCTCAACATAACTCTGAAAAAACCAATAATTTTTTTTTTTTTAATGAAAATTTGCCCCTTGGTTTTGCTTATAACTTTTTTACTATTGGTCGGAAAAAAAACTTTATAAGCGTTTCGGTTAGGCCCCCCCAGGGGCTACTCAGAACTCTCAACAGAACTCTGAAAAACAAATGACATTTTTTTGTTAATAAGAATTTGCCCAGTGTTTTTGGTTATAACTTCTTTACTATTGGTCGGGCAAAAACTTTATAAGAGTTTTAGCTAGAACTCTGAGTAGCCCCAGAACTCTTAACATAACTCCGAAAAAACAAATGAATTTTTTTCTTA
>NW_023458624.1:60196-62166 GCF_013731165.1 Rhagoletis pomonella | reverse complement strand
TGTAGGAAGCTAAACCCATTAAATTGTGTTACCGGTTTACGTACCGATCACTAAGTAGTGAAAATCACTTAGATTGGTGCTATATAAGGTATATCTTCCATACCTCTGATTGTTTAGATATGAAATTTTATATATGTATCTCCTCTATCTATTCCTGCTGTGAATATATAAATTTCTTCAAATGCAGTAATCTGTTAAAGTAAAATTTTCAGATGCTCATGAAAGGTATGTAGTCTTCGGCATAGCCGAAGACAGCGCTGCCCTTACTTGTTTTTTAATAAAAATTTGCCCCTCGTTTTTGCTTATAACTCTTTTATAATTGGTCGGACAGAACGCTTTATAAGAGTTTTGGTTAGAACTCTCGAGGGGCTACTCAGAACTCTCATCAGAACTCCGAAAAAGCAAATACAATTTTTTGTTAATAAAATGTTGCCCCTTGTTTTTGTTTGAAACTTTTTTACTATTGGTCGGACAAAAAGCTGTTCCGGTTAAGACTCTCGTGGGGCTACTGAAAACTCTCAACATAACTCTGAAAAAAACAAATAAAATTTTTTTTGTTAATCAAAATTTGCCCCTTGTTTTTGCTTATAACTTTTTTACTATTAGTCGGAAAAAAAACTTTATAAGCGTTTCGGTTAGGCCCCCCCAGGGGCTACTCAGAACTCTCAACAGAACTCTGAAAAACAAATGAAATTTTTTTGTTAATAAAAATTTGCCCAGTGTTTTTGGTTATAACTTCTTTACTATTGGTCGGGCACTTTATGAGTTTTAGCTAGAACTCTTGAGGGGCTACTCAGAACTCTTAACATAACTCCGAAAAAACAAATGAATTTTTTTCTTAATAAAAATTTGCCTCTTGTTTCTGCTTATAACTCTTTTACTATTGGTCGGACAAAAAGCTTTGTAAGAGTTTTGGTTAGAATTCTCGGAAGGGCTACTCAAAACTCTCAACAGAACTCTGAACAACGAATTAAATATTTTTGTTAATAAAATTTTGCCCCTTGTTTTTGCTTATAACTTTTTTACAATTGGTCGGACAAAAGCTTTATAAGAGTTTTGGTTAGAACTCTCGGAGGGGCTACTCAGAACTTTCAACAGAACTCCGAAAAAGCAAATAAAATTTTGCCCCTTGTTTTGTTTATAACTTTTTTACTATTGGTCGGACAAAAAGCTGTTCCGGTTAGAACTCTCGAAAGGCTACTGAAAACTCTCAACATAACTGTGAAAAAAACAAATAAATTTTTTATTAAATAAAAATTTGCCCCTGGTTTTTGCTTAAACCTTTTTTACTATTGGTCGAAAAAAAAACTTTATAAGATTTCTGGTAAGAACTCCCAGGGGGCTACTCAGAACTCTCAACAGAACTCTGAAAAACAACTGAAATTTTTTTGTAAATAAAAATTTGCCCCCTGTTTTTGCTTATATTTTTTTTACTATTGGTCGGGCAAAAAACTTTGTAAGAGTTTTAGTTAGAACTCTCGAGGGGCTACTCAGAACTCTCCACGTAACTCTGAAAAAACAAACTAAATTCTTTGTTAATAAAGTTTTGCCCTTGTTTTTGCTTATAACTTTTTAACTATTGGTCGGACGAAAACACTTTACAGGAGTTTTGGTTAGAACTCTCGAGGGGCTACTCATAACTCTCAAGAGAACTCTGAAAAAACAAATTAAATTTTTTTGTTAATAAAAATTTGCCCCTTGTTTTTGCTTATAACTTTTTCACTATTGGTCGGACAAAAAGATTTACAAGAGTTTTGGTTAGAGTTCTCGGGGGGCTACTCAGAATTTTCAACAGAGCTCTGAAAAACAAATGAAATTTTTTTGTTAAATTTTGCCCTTGTTTATGCTTGTAACTTTTTTAACTATTGGTCGAACGAAAAAATTTTACAAGAGTTTTAGTTAGAACTCAGAACTCTCAACAGAACTCCGAAAAAACAAATGAAATTTTTTGTTGATAAAATTTTGCCCCC
>NW_023458624.1:59790-60096 GCF_013731165.1 Rhagoletis pomonella | reverse complement strand
TTTACTATTGGTCGTTCAAAACGCTTTATAAGAGTTTTGGTTAGAATTCTCGCGGGGCTACTCGGAGCTCTCAACAGAACTCTGAACAACAAATTACATTTTTTTGTTAATGAAATTTTTCTCCTTGTTTTTGCTTATAACTCTTTTATATTGGTCGGACAAAAAGCTTTATAAGAGTTTTGGTTAGAACTCGCGAGGGGCTTCTCAGAACTTTCAACAGAACTCCGAAAAACAAATCAAATTTTTTGTTAATAAAAACTTGCCCCTTGTTTCTGCTTATAACTCTTTTACTATTGGTCGGACAAA
>NW_023458624.1:58227-59690 GCF_013731165.1 Rhagoletis pomonella | reverse complement strand
GCCCCTCGAGAGTTCTAACCGGAACAGCTTTTTGTCCGACCAATAGTAAAAAAGTTATAAACAAAACAAGGGGCAAAATTTTATTAACAAAAAATTTGATTTGCTTTTTCGGAGTTCTGTTGAAAGTTCTGAGTAGCCCCTCGAGAGTTCTAACTAAAACTCTTATAAAGTTTTTTGCCCGACCAATAGTAAAAAAATATAAGCAAAAACAGTGGGCAAATTTTTATTAACAAAAAAATTTAATTTGTTGTTCAGAGTTCTGTTGAGAGTTCCGAGTAGCCCCTCGAGAGTTCTAACCAAAACTCTTATAAAGCGTTTTGCCCGACCAATAGTAAAAATTTATAAGCAGAAACAAGGGGCAAATTTTTATTAACAAAAAAATGCATTTGTTTTTTCGGAGTTATGTTAAGAGTTCTAAGTAGCCCCTCCAGAGTTCTAACTAAAACTCTTTTAAAGTTTTTGCCCGACCAATAGTAAAGAAGTTATAAGCAAAAACAGGGGGCAAAATTTTATCAACAAAAAATTTCATTTGTTTTTTCGGAGTTCTGTTGAGAGTTCTGAGAAGCCTCTCGATAGTTCTAACTAAAACTATTATAAAATTTTTTCGTTCGACTAATAGTTAAAAAAGTTATAAGCATAAACAAGGGCAAAATTTAACAAAAAAATTTCATTTGTTTTTCAGAGCTCTGTTGAAAATTCTGAGTAGCTTCCCGAGAATTCTAACCAAAACTCTTATCAATTTTTTTGTCCGACCAATAGTGAAAAAGTTATAAGCAAAAACAAGGGGCAAATTTTTATTAACAAAAAAATTTAATTTGTTTTTTCAGAGTTCTGTTGAGAGTTATGAGTAGCCTCTCGAGAGTTCTAACCAAAACTCTTGTAAAGTGTTTTCGTTCGACCAGTAGTTAAAAAAGTTATAAGCAAAAACAAGGGCAAAATTTTATTAACAAAGAATTTAGTTTGTTTTTTCAGAGTTACGTGGAGAGTTCTGAGTAGCCCCTCGAGAGTTCTAACCGGAGCAGCTTTTTGTCCGATCAATAGTAAAAAAGTTATAAACAAAACAAGGGACAAAATTTTATTAACAAAAAATTTTATTTGCTTTTTCGGAGTTCTGTTGAAAGTTCTGAGTAGCCCCTCGAGAGTTCTAACTAAAACTCTTACAAAGTTTTATGCCCGACCAATAGTAAAAAAGATATAAGCAAAAACAGGGGGCAAATTTTTATTAACAAAAAAATTTAATTTGTTTTTCAGAGTTCTGTTGAGAGTTCTAACTAAAACTCTTATAAAGTTTTTTTTTCCGAGCAATAGTAAAAAAGTTATAAGCAAAAACAAAGGGCAAATTTTTATTAACAAAAAAATTTCGTTTGTTTTTCAGAGTTCTGTTGAGAGTTCTGAGTAGCCCCTCGAGAGTTCTAACCAAAACTCTTCTAAATGTTTTTGTTCGACCAATACTAAAAAAGTTA
>NW_023458624.1:56839-58127 GCF_013731165.1 Rhagoletis pomonella | reverse complement strand
AGAGCTCTGAAAAACAAATGAAATTTTTTTGTTAAATTTTGCCCTTGTTTATGCTTATAACTTTTTTAACTATTGGTCGAACGAAAAAATTTTTAAGAGTTTTAGTTAGAATTCTCGAGGGGCTACTCAGAACTCTCCACGTAACTCTGAAAAAACAAACTAAATTCTTTGTTAATAAAAATTTGCCCCTTGTTTTTGCTTATAACTTTTTCACTATTGGTCGGACAAAAAGATTTATAAGAGTTTTGGCTAGAATTCTCGGGGGCTACTCAGAATTTTCAACAGAGCTCTGAAAAACACATGAAATTTTTTTGTTAAATTTTGCCCTTGTTTATGCTTATAACTTTTTTAACTATTGGTCGAACGAAAAAATTTTACAAGAGTTTTAGTTAGAACTCTCGAGAGGCTTCTCAGAACTCTCAATAGATCTCCGAAAAAACAAATGAAATTTTTTGTTGATAAAATTTTGCCCCCTGTTTTTGCTTATAACTTCTTTACTATTGGTCGGGCAAAAACTTTAAATGAGTTTTAGCTAGAACTCTGGAGGGGCTACTTAGAACTCTTAACATAACTCCGAAAAAACAAATGAATTTTTTTGTTAATAAAAATTTGCTTATAACTTTTTACTATTGGTCGGGCAAAACGCTTTATAAGAGTTTTGGTTAGAATTCTCGCGGGGCTACTCGGAACTCTCAACAGAACTCTGAAAAACAACTTACATTTTTTTGTTAATAAAATTTTTCCCCTTGTTTTTGCTTATAGCTCTTTTACTATTGGTCGGACAAAAAGCTTTATAAGAGTTTTGGTTAGAACTCTCGAGGGGCTTCTCAGAACTTTCAACAGAACTCCGAAAAACAAATCAAACTTTTTGTTAATAAAATTTTGCCCCTTGTTTTTGTTTATAAGTTTTTTACTATTAATAATAATAATAGATTGGCGCTTACACATATGTTAGTGTTTGGCCGAGCTTCTCCTCCGATTTGTGGCGTGCGCCTTGATGTTGTCACACAAAGCGGAGGGACCTACAGTTTTACGCCGACTCCGAACGGCGATTGTATTTTTATGAGAAGCTGTTTTTCATGGCAGAAATACACTCGGAGGTTTGCCATTGCCTGCCGAGGGACGACCGCTGTTAAGATAAATCCTTTTTTCTATATTTTTGCGATGTTGCTTTCACCAGGGTTTGAACCCAGGTGCTGCGGAGTGGAAGCGCGCACTGCTTACCACTACACCACAGCGGCCGGTTTCTTACTATTGGTTGGACAAAAAGCCTTTATAAAAGTTTTGG
>NW_023458624.1:55577-56739 GCF_013731165.1 Rhagoletis pomonella | reverse complement strand
TTTGTTAAATTTTGCCCTTGTTTATGCTTATAACTTTTTTAACTATTGGTCGAACGAAAAAATTTTACAAGAGTTTTAGTTAGAACTCTCGGGAGGCTTCTCAGAACTCTCAACAGAACTCCGAAAAAACAAATGAAATTTTTTGTTGATAAAATTTTGCCCCCTGTTTTTGCTTATAACTTCTTTACTATTGGTCGGGCAAAAACTTTAAATGAGTTTTAGCTAGAACTCTGGAGGGGCTACTTAGAACTCTTAACATAACTCCGAAAAAACAAATGAATTTTTTTGTTAATAAAAATTTGCCCCTTGTTTCTGCTTATAACTTTTTACTATTGGTCGGGCAAAACGCTTTATAAGAGTTTTGGTTAGAATTCTGGCGGGGCTACTCGGAACTCTCAACAGAACTCTGAACCACAAATTACATTTTTTTGTTAATCAAATTTTTCCCCTTGTTTTTGCTTATAACTCTTTTACTATTGGTCGGACAAAAGCTTTATAAGAGTTTTGGTTAGAACTCTCGAGGGGCTTCTCAGAACTTTCAACAGAACTCCGAAAAACAAATCAAATTTTTTGTTAATAAAATTTTGCCCCTTGTTTTTCATTTCATTTGTTTTTCAGAGTTCTGTTGAGAGTTCTAAATAGTCCCCGAGAATTCTAACCAAAACTCTTATAAAGCCTTTTTGTCCGACCAATAGTAAAAAACCGGCCGCTGTGGTGTAGTGGTAAGCAGTGCGCGCTTCCACTCCGCAGCACCTGGGTTCAAACCCTGGTGAAAGCAACATCCCAAAAATATAGAAAAACGGTTTTTTCTTAACAGCGGTCGTCCCTCGGCAGGCAATGGCAAACCTTCGAGTGTATTTCTGCCATGAAAAACAGCTTCTTATAAAAATACAATCGAAGTTCGGAGTCGGCGTAAAACTGTAGGTCTCTCCGCTTTGTGTGACATCATCAAGGCGCACGCCACAAATCGGAGGAGAAGCTCGGCCAAACACTAACATATGTGTAAGCGCCAATCTATTATTATTATTAATAGGAAAAAACTTATAAACAAAAACAAGGGCCAAAATTTTATTAACAAAAAATTTCATTTGTTTTTTCGAAGTTCTGTTGAGAGTTCTGAGAAGCCCCTCGAGAGTTCTAACCAAAACTCTTATAAAGCTTT
>NW_023458624.1:54541-55477 GCF_013731165.1 Rhagoletis pomonella | reverse complement strand
TAGTAAAAGAGTTATAAGCAGAAACAAGGGGCAAATTTTTATTAACAAAAAAAATTGTATTTGTTTTTTCAGAGTTACGTTAAGAGTTTTCAGTAGCCCCTCGAGAGTCTTAACCGGAACAGCTTTTTGTCCGACCAATAGTAAAAAAGTTTCAAACAAAAACAAGGGGCATAATTTTATTAACAAAAAATTTTATTTGCTTTTTCGGAGTTCTGATGAGAGTTCTGAGTAGCCCCTCGAGAGTTCTAACCAAAACTCTTATAAAGCGTTCTGTCCGACCAATAATAAAAGAGTTATAAGCAAAAACGAGGGGCAAATTTTTATTAAAAAACAAGTAAGAGCAGCGCTGTCTTCGGCTATGCCGAAGACTACATACCTTTCATGAGCATCTGAAAATTTTACTTTAACAGATTACTGCATTTGAAGAAATTTATATATTCACAGCAGGAATAGATAGAGGAGATACATATATAAAATTTTATATCTAAACAATCAGAGGTATGGAAGATATACCTTATATAGCACCAATCTAAGTGATTTTCACTACTTAGTGATCGGTACGTAAACCGGTAACATAATTTAATGGGTTTAGCTTCCTACATAAAGGAGATACATATATCGCAAAAACTAGTATCTGAACAATCAGTGGTACAAGAGGTTATGATTATGCATCATAGATTTTGACGATTTTCTCAGTAGACTTTGTATTATTATTTAAAAAATAGCTGTCCAAATAAATGAGTTTTACAGTAAAACCCCATATCTGAACAATCAGTTGTATGGGGGCAATAAACAGGTTATAGTGACCCGATTTTTGTTAAGTTTATTGTAAACTTTCTGTTGATAATGAGTGAAAATAGTGCGGAATTTCATGTTTCGAGCTGCATATATGGAGTAGTTATAACAAAAAATCGCATAACTGAATAATCAGTTGTA
>NW_023458624.1:52849-54441 GCF_013731165.1 Rhagoletis pomonella | reverse complement strand
AACAGAACTCTGAAAAACAAACGAAATTTTTTTGTTAATAAAAATTTCCCCTTTGTTTTTGCTTATAACTTTTTTACTATTGGGCGGAAAAAAAAAACTTTATAAGAGTTTAGTTAGAACTCTCAGGGGGCTACTCAGAACTCTCAACAGAACTCTGAAAAACAAATGAAATATTTTTGTTAACAAAAATTTGCCCCCTGTTTTTGCTTATAACTTTTTTACTATTGGTCGGGCAAAAAACTTCATAAGAGTTTTAGTTAGAACACTCCACAGAGCTCTGAAAAAACCAATGAAATCTTTTTGTTAATAAAATTTTGCCCCTTTGTGTTTGCTTATAACTTTTTTACTATTGGGCGGAAAAAAACACTTTATAAGAGTTTAGTTAGAACTCTCAGGGGGCTACTCAGAACTCTCAACAGAACTCTGAAAAACAAATGAAATTTTTTTGTTAACAAAAATTTGCCCCCTGTTTTTGCTTATAACTTTTTTACTATTGGTCGGGCAAAAAACTTCATAAGAGTTTTAGTTAGAACAATCCACAGAGCTCTGAAAAAACCAATGAAATCTTTTTGTTAATAAAATTTTGCCCCTTTGTTTTTGTTTATAAATTTTTACTATTGGTCGGACAAAAAGCTTTATAAAAGTTTTGGTTAGAACTCTCCTTGTTTTTGCTTATAAGAGTTTTGGTTAGAATTTTCGCGGGTCTACTCCGAACTCTCAACAGAACTCTGAACAACAAATTAAATTTTTTGTTAATAAAAATTTGCCCTTTGTTTTTGCTTATCACTTTTTTACTATTGGTCGGACAAAAATCTTTATAAGAGTTTTGGTTAGTATTCTCGGGGGTTACTCAGAACACTGAAAAACAAATGAAATTTTTTTGTTAATATAAATTTGCCCCTTGTTTTTGCTTATAACTTTTTTACTTTTGGTCGGACAAAAAACTTTATAAGAGTTTTAGTTAGAACTCTCGAGGGGCTACTCAGAACTCTCAACAGAGCTCCGAAAAAACCAATGAAATTTTTTTGTTAATAAGATTTTGCCCCTTGTTTTTGTTTATAAATTTTTACTATTGGTCGGACACAAAGCTTTATAAAAGTTTTGGTTAGAACTCTAGGGGAGCTACTCAGAACTTTTCAAAAGAACTCAGAAAAAAACAAATTAATTTCTTTTGTTAATAAAATTTTGCCCCTTGTTTGTGCTTATAACTTTTTTAACTATTGGTCGAACAAAAAGCTTTATAAGAGTTTTGGTTAGAACTCTCGAGGGGCTACTCAGAACTCTCAACAGAACTCTGAAAAACAAACGAATTTTTATTGTTAATAAAAATTTGCCCTTTGTTTTTGCTTATAACTTTTTTACTATTGGTCGGACAAAACGCTTTATAAGAGTTTTGGTTTGAACTCTCCAGGGGCTACTCAGAACTCTCAAAAGAACTCCAAAAAAAAAAACAAATTAATTTATTTTGTTAATAAAATTTTGCCCCATTTTGTGCTTATAAATTTTTTAACTATTGGTCGAACAAAAAGCTTTATAAGAGTTTTGGTTAGAACTCTCGAGGGGCTACTCAGAACTCTCAACATAACTCTGAA
>NW_023458624.1:50984-52749 GCF_013731165.1 Rhagoletis pomonella | reverse complement strand
TAGTTAAAAAAGTTATAAGCACAAACAAGGGGCAAAATTTTATTAACCAAAGAAATTAATTTGTTTTTTTTTTCGGAGTTCTTTTGAGAGTTCTGAGTAGCCCCTCGAGAGTTCTAACCAAAACTCTTATAAAGCGTTTTGTCAGACCAATAGTAAAAAAGTTATAAGCAAAAACAGGGGGCAAATTTTTATTAACAAAAAAAATTTCATTTTTTATTCAGAATTCTGTTGAGAGTTCTGAGGAGCCCCCCGAGAGTTCTTACCAGAACTTTTATAAAGTTTTTTTTTCCGACCAATAGTAAAAAAGGTTTAAGCAAAAACCAGGGACAAATTTTCATTGAAACAAACTTTTTTCTTGCTTTTTTCACAGTTATGTTGAGAGTTTTCAGTAGCCCCTCAAGAGTTCTAACCTTACCAGCTTTTTGTCCGACCAATAGTAAAAAAGTTATAAACAAAACAAGGGGAAAAATTGTATTAACAAAAAATTGTATTTGCTTTTTCGGAGTTCGGTTGAAAGTTCTGAGTAGCCCCTCGAGTGTTCTAACTAAAACTCTTACAAAGTTTTTTGCCCGACCAATAGTAAAAAAGTTATAAGCAAAAACAGGGGGCAAATTTTTATTAACAAAAAAATTTCATTTGTTTTTCAGAGTTCTGTTGAGAGTTCTGCGTAGCCCCCTAAGAGTTCTAACTAAAGCTCTTGCAAAGTTTTTTTTCCGACCAATAGTAAAAAAGTTATAAGCAAAAACAAAGGGCAAATTTATATTACCAAAACAAATTCTTTTGTTTTTCAGAGTTCTGTTGAGTGTTCTGTGTAGCCCCCCGAGAATTCTAACCAAAACTCTTTTAAAGCTGTTTGTCTGACAAAAAGTAAAAAAGTTATAAGCACAAACAAGGGACACATTTTATTGACAAAGAATTGTATTTGTTTTTTTCAGAGTTCTGAGTAGCTCCCCAAAAATTCTAACTAAAACTTTTATAAAGTTTCTTGCCCGACCAATAGTTAAAAAAGTTATAAGCAAAAACAAGGGCAACGTTTTATTAACAAAAAATTTTATTTGTTTTCTCAGAGTTACGTTGAGAGTTCTGAGCAGCCCCTCGAGAGTTCTATTTAAAGCTCTTATAAAGTTTTTTTTCGACCAATAGATAAAAGTTGTAAGCACAAACAAGTGACAAATTTTATTGACAAACAATTGTATTTGTTTTTTTCAGAGTTCTGAGTAGCTCCCCGAGAATTCTAACTAAAACTCTTATAAAGTTTTTTGCCCGACCAATAGTTAAAAAAGTTATA
Source organism: Rhagoletis pomonella (assembly GCF_013731165.1). Lineage (NCBI taxonomy): Eukaryota > Metazoa > Arthropoda > Insecta > Diptera > Tephritidae > Rhagoletis > Rhagoletis pomonella. Next base: position 51,461 of record NW_023458624.1, on the reverse strand, counting down.
AGCAAAAACAAGGGCAACATTTTATTAACAAAAAATTTAATTTGTTTTCTCAGAGTTACGTTGAGAGTTCTGAGTAGCCCCTCGAGAGTTCTATCTAAAGCTCTTATAAAGTTTTTTTTCGACCAATTGATAAAAGTTATAAGCACAAACAAGGGACAAATTTTATTGACAAAGAATTGTATTTGTTTTTTTCAGAGTTCTGAGTAGCTCCCCGAGAATTCTAACCAAAACTCTTACAAAGCTTTTTGTCCGACCAATAGTAAAAATTTATAAACAAAAACAAAGGGGCAAAATTTTATTAACAAAAAGATTTCATTGGTTTTTTCAGAGCTCTGTTGAGTGTTCGAGTGTTCTAACTAAAACTCTTATGAAGTTTTTTGCCCGACCAATAGTAAAAAAGTTATAAGCAAAAACAGGGGGCAAATTTTTGTTAACAAAAATATTTCATTTGTTTTTCAGAGTTCTGTTGAGAGTTCT
>NW_023458624.1:49179-50884 GCF_013731165.1 Rhagoletis pomonella | reverse complement strand
TTTTTTCCGACCAATAGTAAAAAAGTTATAAGCAAAAACAAGGGGTAAATTTTTATTAAAAAAACAAATTTTATTTGTTTTTTCAGAGTTCTGTTGAGAGTTCTGAGTAGCCCCTCGAGAGTTCTAACTAAAACTCTTGTAAAGTTTTTTCGTCAAACTATTAGTAAAAAAGTTATAAACAAAAACAAGGGGCAAAATTTTATTAACAAAAAATTTCATTTGTTTTTCAGAGCTCTGTTGAAAATTCTGATTAGCCTCCGTGAATTCTAACCAAAACTCTTATAAAGCTTTTTGTCCGACCAATAGTAAAAAAGTTATATATAATAAACAAGGGGCAAAATTTTATCAACAAAAAAATTTTATTTGTTTTTCAGAGCTCTGTTGAAAATTCAGAGTAGCCCCCGAGAATTCTAACCAAAACTCTTAAAAAGCTTTTTGTCCGACCAATAGTAAAAAAGGTATAAGCAAAAACAAATGCAAAATTTTATTAACAAAAAAAATAATTTGTTTTTCGGAGTTATGCTGAGATTTCTGAGTAGCCCCTCGAGAGTTCTAACCAAAACTCTAATAAAGTTTTTTTCCGACCAATAGTAAAGAAGTTATAAGCAAAAACAAGGGGCAAATTTTTATTAACAAAAAAGTTTTATTTTTTTTTTCAGAGTTCTATTGAGAGTTCTGAGTAGCCCCTCGAGAGTTCTAACTAAAACTCTTGTAAAGTTTTTTCGTCCGACTATTAGTAAAAAAGTTATAAACAAAAACAAGGGGCAAAATTTTATTAACAAAAAATTTCATTTGTTTTTCAGAGCTCTGTTGAAAATTCTGAGTAGCCCCCGAGAGTTCTAGCTAAAACTCTTATAAACTTTTTTGTCCGACCATTAGTAAAAAAGTTATAAGCAAAAAGAAGGGGCAAGTTTTTATTAACAAAAAAATTTCATTTGTTTTTCAGAGTTCTGTTGAGAGTTCTGAGTAGCCCCCCGAGAATTCTAACCAAAACTCTTATAAAGCCTTTTTGTCCGACCAAAAGTAAAAAACCGGCCGCTGTAGTGTAGTGGTAAGCAGTGCGCGCTTCCACTCCGCAGCACCTGGGTTCAAACCCTGGTGAAAGCAACATCGCAAAAATATAAAAAAAAGGTTTTTTCTTAACAGCGGTCATCCCTCGGCAGGCAGTGGCAAACCTCCGAGTGTATTTCTGCCCTGAAAAACAGCTTCTCATTAAAATACAATCGCCGTTCGGAGTCGGCGTAAAACTGTAGGTCCCTCCGTTTTGTGTGACAACATCAAGGCGCACGCCACAAATCGGAGGAGAAGCTCGGCCAAACACTAACATATGTATAAGCGCCAATCTATTATTATTATTAATAGTAAAAAACTTAGAAACAAAAACAATAGTAAAAATTTTATTAACAAAAAATTTCATTTGTTTTTTCGGAGTTCTGTTGAGAGTTCTGTGAAGCCCCTCGAGAGTTCTAACCAAAAATCTTATAAAGCTTTTGTACGACCAATTGTAAAAAAGTTATAAGCAAAAAAAGGGCAAACTTTTATTAACAAAAAATTTTATTTGTTGTTCAGAGTTCTGTTGAGAGTTCTGAGTAGCCCCGCGAGAATTCTAACCAAAACTCTTATAAAGCTTTTTGTCCGACCAATAGTAAACGAGTTATAAGCAGAAACAAGGGGCAAATTTGTATTAACAAAAAAATTTCATTTG
>NW_023458624.1:43938-49079 GCF_013731165.1 Rhagoletis pomonella | reverse complement strand
ATTTGTTGTTCAGAGTTCTGTTGAGAGTTCTGAGTAGCCCCGCGAGAATTCTAACCAAAACCCTTATAAAGCTTTTTGTCCGACCAATAGTAAAAGAGTTATAAGCAGAAACAAGGGGCAAATTTGTATTAACAAAAAGATTTCATTTGTTTTTCAGAATTCTGTTGAGTGTTCTGAGTAGCCCCTGGGGGGGCCTAACCGAAACGCTTATAAAGTTTTTTTTTCCGACCAATAGTAAAAAAGTTATAAGCAAAAACAAGGGGCAAATTTTTATTTAAAAAAAAATGTATTTGTTTTTTCAGAGTTAAGTTGAGAGTTTTCAGTAGCCCCTTGAGAGTTCTAACCGGAATAGCTTTTTGACCAACCAATAGTAAAAAAGTTATAAACAAAAACAAGGGGCAAAATTTTATTAACAAAAAAATTGATTTGCTTTTTCGGAGTTCTGTTGAGAGTTCTGAGTAGCCCCTCGAGAGTTCTAGCTAAAACTCTTATAAAGTTTTTGCCCGACCAATAGTAAAGAAGTTATAACCAAAAACAATGGGCAAATTTGTATTAACAAAAAAATTTCATTTGTTTTTCAGAATTCTGTTGAGAGTTCTGAGTTGCCCCTGGGGGGCCTAACCGAAACGCTTATAAAGTGTTTTTTCCGACCAATAGTTAAAAAGTTATAAGCAAAAACAAGGGGCAAATTTTTATTAACAAAAAAAATTTTATTTGTTTTTTCAGAGTTATGTTGAGAGTTTTCAGTAGCCCCTCGAGAGTTCTAACCGGAATAGCTTTTTGACCGAGCAGTAGTAAAAAAGTTATAAACAAAAACAAGGGGCAAAATTTTATTAACAAAAATATTGATTTGCTTTTTCGGAGTTCTGTTGAGAGTTCTGAGTAGCCCCTCGAGAGTTCTAACTAAAACTCTTACAAATTTTGTTGCCCGACCAATAGTAAAAAAGTTATAAGGAAAAACAGGGTGCAAATTTTTATTAACCAAAAAATTTCATTTGTTTTTTAGAGTTCTGTTGAGAGTTCTGAGTAGCCCCCTGAGAGTTCTAACTAAAACTCTCATAAAGTTTTTTTTCCGACTAATAGTAAAAAAGTTATAAGCACAAACAAGGGGCAAAATTTTATTAACAAAAGAAATTTTATTTGTTTTTTTTAGAGTTATGTTGAGAGTTTTCAGTAGCCTCTCGAGAGTTCTAACCGGAATAGCTTTTTGAGCGGCCAATAGTAAAAAAGTTATAAACAAAAACAAGGGGCAAAATTTTATTAACAAAGAAATTGATTTGCTTTTTCGGAGTTCTTTTGAGAGTTCTGAGTAACCCCTCGAGAGTTCTAACCAAAACTCTTATAAAGCGTTTTGTCCGACCAATAGTAAAAAAGTTCTAAGCAAAAATAAGGGGCAAATTTTTATTAACAAAAAAATTTCATTTGTTTTTCAGAGTTCTGTTGAGAGTTCTGTGTAGCCCCTCGAGAGTTCTAACCAAAACTCTTATTAAGCGTTTTGTCCGACCAATAGTAAAAAAGTTCTAAGCAAAAACAAGGGGCAAATTTGTATTAACAAAAAAAGGCGTGTGTAACACCGTACACATGATAGAAGTGAAACTTCTTAAAAAGGTGTGAGTACCAGGTACCTACTCATAAACAATCAAACAATAATTTAATTTTATCTTATTAATTTTCTGATATACATATAATTTATTTATTCATTTTCCGGTAACACCACCTTAAATGAATTCGCGCTTCCACCATCCATACGACCGGGTTTTAATGGAAGTAATTGTATGTTTAACAAATAAATGAAAATGTTTATAATGCAATCAATAGATCCTTACAAATTCGCCATTACCAAGGCACTAAGTAACGTACGCACTTTTATTTATTTAAGTTGAAGGAAGACAAATTCCTTTGTTCGGAATTTATTCTTACTCGCTTTCTATCTTCCAAGGCGAATCCATATATTCTTATCACGAATTCATATATTCATGTGGTAGCAAGAGTATAAAAACATAAAATTACCTTATAAATTAAAAGCATAAGTATCACAAGTATGCGTAGTCCAATTCACGAAATCATTTCATCGATCTGTGTAAAAACTAAGTGCATAAACTCTATTTCGCGTTAATTGTAATCATGAAATGGTGTTCATTCATTCAGTTTCTACTCAAACGCATGAAATTATTTCATGAATTGGCCTACGCATAATCGTAGTAAATGACAGAATGAATTACAACAAACACATCCTTTTGACATAATGCAAGCCGAAAACGTTGTTTCAAATCAATCCGCAATCAAGTTGGACGTTTTGCCCACAAACATTGCAATTTCGCGAGCAGTCTCATTGTAAAATCTCATTTTAACAATTTCATAGTTTCGGCTTACATTTATAAAATTCAACGAAAGCGCATACCTATTTCGGCTGAGTTATCCATTTTCGGTTACTATGTGTACAAAATAAACGCAAATTAAATGAGTTTGTACAACATGGCCATTAATGTAGCGATAAGTTATACAACTTGCCAGAAAATCCAAATTTTTTTCTCTTTCATACAACCAAGACATAAATTCATTCAACAGGCCCACAAACGGTGCAATCTAGAGCGAAATAACACCAAGTTGAACCAACGGTCGCTACGTTTATGGCTAAAGAAAAAAACATTGGGCGAAAATTTCAACTGCTCCTGTAACACTACCTTATATAAGTTGGCCTTGCTATCATCCTCACACATGTTCATCAGAGTATACCAACGAAGGACGAGTTAATCCAAGGAAATAGCGAGAGCACAAAACTAATCTAGAAAATTACACGCACAGTGACAAACATGAAGAAATGTACAACAAACACATAATTTTTGACAATCAGTACAGTTCGCATTTATATCAACGAGCAGCTTATTAGATTTGTTTTCGTTTGTACTACATATGTGCATAAGTACATGTACACAAACATATGTATATACACAAACATATGTACATACGTACAAATATATATACAACCATTCAAACATATGCACATACATGAAAACATTGCTGTCCATAAGTACATACCTATGCCCTATCAGTACATCAACGAAGCCCGTTTGCTCAATCATAAATATATCCATACAAACATATGTACATATGTACGAATGGATGTAGTTACGCGAAGCACGCATATATTGCTTGGTAGCGGCAGAGCTGAAATGCGCAATGAGTTCGTTCATACATACATATATATGTATACATAGATACGTGCATTCAAACATACATACATATATACATATGTAGGTACTCGTACCCGTAATGCTTCGCTTTATTTCTTTTTTCCCCTTTCCTATACTATCCATATCTTCCTTCTCACTCATGTAACGTTTTCGGTTTTAAAAATTTCACTCTCCATTTTTGCGATACCGCCGCCTAAGAAGTTTCACTTCAAAAATTTCATTTGTTTTTCAGAGTTCTGTTGAGAGTTCTGAGTAAGCCCCAAAAATTCTAACCAAAACTCTTATATAAATCTTTTTGTCCGAATCATAATAAAAAAGTTATAAGCAAAAACAATCTTTTTGTCCGAATCATAATAAAAAAGTTTTAGCAAAAACAAAGGGAAAATTTTTATTAACAACAATATTCATTTGTTTTTTCGGAGTTATGTTAAGAGTTCTGAGTAGCTCCTCGGGAGTTCTAGCTAAAACTCTTATAAAGTTTTGGCCCGACCAATAGTATAGAAGTTATAACCAAAAGCAATGGGCAAATTTTTATTAAAAAAAAAATTTTATTTGTTTTTCAGAGTTCTGTTGAGAGTTCTGAGTAGCACCCTGAGAGTCCTAACCGAAACTCTTATAAAGTTTTTTTCCGACCAATAGTAAAAAAGTTATAAGCAAAAACAAGGGGTAAATTTTTATTAAAAAAACAAATTTTATTTGTTTTTTCAGAGTTCTGTTGAGAGTTCTGAGTAGCCCCTCGAGAGTTCTAACTAAAACTCTTGTAAAGTTTTTTCGTCAAACTATTAGTAAAAAAGTTATAAACAAAAACAAGGGGCAAAATTTTATTAACAAAAAATTTCATTTGTTTTTCAGAGCTCTGTTGAAAATTCTGATTAGCCTCCGTGAATTCTAACCAAAACTCTTATAAAGCTTTTTGTCCGACCAATAGTAAAAAAGTTATATATAATAAACAAGGGGCAAAATTTTATCAACAAAAAAATTTTATTTGTTTTTCAGAGCTCTGTTGAAAATTCAGAGTAGCCCCCGAGAATTCTAACCAAAACTCTTAAAAAGCTTTTTGTCCGACCAATAGTAAAAAAGGTATAAGCAAAAACAAATGCAAAATTTTATTAACAAAAAAAATAATTTGTTTTTCGGAGTTATGCTGAGATTTCTGAGTAGCCCCTCGAGAGTTCTAACCAAAACTCTAATAAAGTTTTTTTCCGACCAATAGTAAAGAAGTTATAAGCAAAAACAAGGGGCAAATTTTTATTAACAAAAAAGTTTTATTTTTTTTTTCAGAGTTCTATTGAGAGTTCTGAGTAGCCCCTCGAGAGTTCTAACTAAAACTCTTGTAAAGTTTTTTCGTCCGACTATTAGTAAAAAAGTTATAAACAAAAACAAGGGGCAAAATTTTATTAACAAAAAATTTCATTTGTTTTTCAGAGCTCTGTTGAAAATTCTGAGTAGCCCCCGAGAGTTCTAGCTAAAACTCTTATAAACTTTTTTGTCCGACCATTAGTAAAAAAGTTATAAGCAAAAAGAAGGGGCAAGTTTTTATTAACAAAAAAATTTCATTTGTTTTTCAGAGTTCTGTTGAGAGTTCTGAGTAGCCCCCCGAGAATTCTAACCAAAACTCTTATAAAGCCTTTTTGTCCGACCAAAAGTAAAAAACCGGCCGCTGTAGTGTAGTGGTAAGCAGTGCGCGCTTCCACTCCGCAGCACCTGGGTTCAAACCCTGGTGAAAGCAACATCGCAAAAATATAAAAAAAAGGTTTTTTCTTAACAGCGGTCATCCCTCGGCAGGCAGTGGCAAACCTCCGAGTGTATTTCTGCCCTGAAAAACAGCTTCTCATTAAAATACAATCGCCGTTCGGAGTCGGCGTAAAACTGTAGGTCCCTCCGTTTTGTGTGACAACATCAAGGCGCACGCCACAAATCGGAGGAGAAGCTCGGCCAAACACTAAC
>NW_023458624.1:42022-43838 GCF_013731165.1 Rhagoletis pomonella | reverse complement strand
AGAACTCTGAAAAAACAAATAACATTTTTTTTGTTAATAAAAATTTGCCCCTTGTTTTTGCTTATAACTTTTTTACTATTGGTCGGAAAAAAACTATATAAGAGTTTCCGATAGAACTCTCAGGGGGCTACTCAGAACTCTCAGCAGAACTCTGAAAAACAAATGAAATTTTTTTGTTAATAAACATTTGCCCATTGTTTTTGCTTATAACTTCTTTACTATTGGTCGGGCAAAAACTTTATAAGATTTTTAGCTAGAACTCTCAAGGGGCTACTCAGAACTCTTAACGTAACTCCAAAAAAACAGATGAATTTTCTGTTAATAAAAATTTGCCCCTTGTTTCTGCTTATAACTTTTTTACTATTGGTCGCACAAAAAGCTTTATAAGAGTTTTGGTGAGAATTCTCTCGGGCTACTCAGAAGTCTCAACAGAACTCTGAACAACAAATAACATTTTTTGTTAATAAAACTTTGCCCCCTGTTTTTGCTTTTAACTTTTTTACAATGGGCGCAAAAAGCTTTATAAGAGTTATAGTTAGAACTCTCGAGGGTCTTCTCAGAACTCTCAACAGAACTCCGAAAAAACAAATGAAATTTTTTGTTAATAAAATTTTGCCCCTTGTTTTTTTATAAGTTTTTAACTATTGGTTGGACAAAAGGGTTTATAAGAGTTTTGGTTAGAATTCTCGGGGGGCTACTCAGAACTCTCAACAGAAGTCTGAAAAACAAATGAAATTTTTTTGTTAATAAAAATTTGCCCTTTGTTTTTGCTTATAACTTTTTTATTACGGTTCGGACAAAAAGCTTTATAAGAGTTTTGGTTAGAATTCTCGGGGGTTACTCAGAACTCTCAACAGAACTCTGAAAAACAAATGAAATTTTTTTGTTAATAAAAATTTGCCCCTTGTTTTTGCTTATAACTTTTTTACTATTTGTCGGACAAAACGCTTTATAAGAGTTTTGGTTAGAACTCTCGAGGGGCTACACAGAACTCTCAACAGAACTCTGAAAAACAAAAGAAATTTTTTTGTTAATAAAAATTTGCCCTTTGTTTTTGCTTATAACTTTTTTACTATTGGTCGGACAAAACGCTTTATAAGAGTTTTGGTTAGAACAATCTAGTGGCTACTCAGAACTCTCAAAAGTACTCCGAAAAAAAAACAAATTAATTTCTTTTGTTAATAAAATTTTGCCCCTTGTTTGTGCTTATAACTTTTCCAACTTTTGGTAGAACAAAAAGCTTTATAAGAGTTTTGGTTAGAACTCTCAACGGGGCTACTCAGAACTCTCAACGGAACTCTGAAAAACAAACGAAATTGTTTTGTTAATAAAAATTTGCTATTTGTTTTTGCTTATCACTTTTTTACTATTGGTCGGACAAAACGCTTTATAAGAGTTTTGGTTAGAACTCTCTAGTGGCTACTCAGAACTCTCAAAAGAATTCCGAAAAAAAAACAAATTAATTTCTTTTGTTAATAAAATTTTGCCCCTTGTTTTTGCTTATAACTTTTTTACTATTGGTCGAACAAAAAGCTTTATAAAAGTTTTAGTTAGAACTCTCGAGGGGCTACTCAGAACTCTCAACAGAACTCCGAAAACGCAAATCAAATTTTTTGTTAATAAAATTTTGCACCTTGTTTTTGTTTATAACTTTCTTACTATTGGTCGGACAAAAAGCTGTTCCGGTTAGAACTCTCGAGCGGATACTGAAAACTCTCAACATAACTCTGAAAAAACAAATAAAATTTTTTTTTGTTAATAAAAATTTGCCCCTTGTTTTTTCTTATAAGTCTTTTACTATTGGTCGGAAAAAAAA
>NW_023458624.1:41352-41922 GCF_013731165.1 Rhagoletis pomonella | reverse complement strand
GGGGCAAAATTTTATTAACAAAAAAATTGATTTGCTTTTTCGGAGTTTTGTTGAGAGTTCTGAGTAGCCCCTCGAGAGTTCTAACTAAAACTCTTACAAAATTTCATTTGTTTTTCAGAGTTCTGTTGAGAGTTCTGTGTAGCCCCTCGAGAGTTCTAACCAAAACTCCATTAAAGCGTTTTGTCCGACCAATAGTAAAAAGTTATAAGCAAAAACAAGGGGCAAAATTTTATTAACAAAAAAATTTTATTTGTTGTTCAGAGTTCTGTTGAGAGTTCGGAGTAGCCCCGCGAGAATTCTAACCAAAACTTTTATAAAGCTTTTTGACCGACCAATAGTAAAAAAGTTATGAACAAAAACAAGGGGCAAAATTTTATTAACAAAAAAATTTATTTGCTTTTTCGGAGTTCTTTTGAGAGTTCTGAGTAGCCCCTCGAGAGTTCTAACCAAAATTCTTATAAAGCGTTTTGTCCGACCAATAGTAAAAAAGTTATAAGCAAAACCGAGGGGCAAATTTTTATTTAAAAAAAATATTTTATTTGTTTTTTTCACAGTTATGTTGAGAGTTTT
>NW_023458624.1:40860-41252 GCF_013731165.1 Rhagoletis pomonella | reverse complement strand
AAAATTTTATTAACAAAAAAATTGATTTGCTTTTTCGGAGTTCTTTTGAGAGTTCTGAGTAGCCCCTCGAGAGTTCTAACCAAAATTCTTATAAAGCGTTTTGTCCGACCAATAGTAAAAAAGTTATAAGCAAAACCGAGGGGCAAATTTTTATTTAAAAAAATATTTTATTTGTTTTTTTCACAGTTATGTTGAGAGTTTTCAGTAGCCCCCCAAGAGTTCTAACCGGAACAGCTTTTTGTCCGACCAATAGTAAAAAAGTTATAAGCAAAAACAAGGGGCAAATTTTTATTAACAAAAAAATTTCATTTGTTTTTCAGAGTTCTGTTGAGAGTTCTGAGTAACCCCCGAGAATTCTAACCAAAACTCTTATAAATCTTTTTGTCCGAATC
>NW_023458624.1:40428-40760 GCF_013731165.1 Rhagoletis pomonella | reverse complement strand
GAGTTCTGTTGAGAGTTCTGAGTAGCCCCTCGAGAGTTCTAACCAAAATTCTTATAAAGCGTTTTGTCCGACCAATAGTAAAAAAGTTATAAGCAAAACCGTGGGGCAAATTTTTATTTAAAAAAATATTGTATTTGTTTTTTTCACAGTTATGTTGAGAGTTTTCAGTAGCCCCTCGAGAGTTCTTACCGGAACAGCTTTTTGTCGACCAATAGTAAAAAAGTTATAAGCAAAAACAAGGGGCAAATTTTTATTAACCAAAAAAATTTCATTTGTTTTTCAGAGTTCTGTTGAGAGTTCTGAGTAACCCCCGAGAATTCTAACCAAAACTC
>NW_023458624.1:39676-40328 GCF_013731165.1 Rhagoletis pomonella | reverse complement strand
AAGTTATAAACAAAAACAAGGGGCAAAATTTTATTAACAAAAAAAATGATTTGCTTTTTCGGAGTTCTTTTGAGAGTTCTGAGTAGCCCCTCGAGAGTTCTAACCAAAATTCTTATAAAGCGTTTTGTCCGACCAATAGTAAAAAAGTTATAAGCAAAACCGAGGGGCAAATTTTTATTTAAAAAAATATTTTATTTGTTTTTTTTCACAGTTATGTTGAGAGTTTTCAGTAGCCCCCCAAGAGTTCTAACCGGAACAGCTTTTTGTCCGACCAATAGTAAAAAAGTTATAAGCAAAAACAAGGGGCTAATTTTTATTAACAAATAAATTTCTTTTGTTTTTCAGAGTTCTGTTGAGAGTTCTGAGTAACCCCCGAGAATTCTAACCAAAACTCCTATAAATCTTTTTGTCCGAATCATAATAAAAAAGTTATAAGCAAAAACAAAGGGCAAATTTTTATTAACAAAAAAATTTAATTTGTTGTTCAGAGTTCTGTTGAGAGTTCTGAGTACCCCGCGAGAATTCTAACCAAAACTCTTATAAAGCTTTTTGTCCGACCAATAGTAAAGAAGTTATTACCAAAAACAATGGGCAAATTTTTATTAACAAAAAAATTTCATTTGTTTTTCAGAGTTCTGTTGAGAGTTCTGAG
>NW_023458624.1:37044-39576 GCF_013731165.1 Rhagoletis pomonella | reverse complement strand
AGTAAAAAAGTTATAAGCAAAAACAGGGTGCAAATTTTTATTAACAACAAAATTTCATTTGTTTTTCAGAGTTCTGTTGAGAGTTCTGAGTACCCCGCGAGAATTCTAACCAAAACTCTTATAAAGCTTTTTGTCCGACCAATAGTAAAAGAGTTATAAACAAAAACAAGGGGCAAAATTTTATTAACAAAAAAATTAATTTGTTTTTTCGGAGTTATGTTAAGCGTTCTGAGTAGCCCCTCGAGAGTTCTAGCTAAAACTCTAATAAAGTTTTTGCTCGACCAATAGTAAAGAAGTTATTACCAAAAACAATGGCCAAATTTTTATTAACAAAAAAATTTCATTTGTTGTTCAGAGTTCTGTTGAGAGTTCTGAGTACCCCGCGAGAATTCTAACCAAAACTTTTATAAAGCTTTTTGAACGACCAATAGTAAAAAAGTTATAAACAAAAACAAGGGCCAAATTTTTATTAACAAAAAAATTTCATTTGTTTTTCAGAGTTCTGTTGAGAGTTCTGAGTAGCCCCTGGGGTGGCCTAACCGAAACGCTTATAAAGTTTTTTTTCCGACCAATAGTAAAAAAGTTATAAGCAAAAACAAGGGGCAAATTTTTATTAACAAAAAAAATTTTATTTGTTTTTTCAGAGTTATGTTGAGAGTTTTTAGTAGCCCCTCGAGAGTTCTAACCGGAACAGCTGTTTGTCCGACCAACAGTAAAAAAGTTATAAACAAAAACAAGGGGCAAAATTTTATTAACAAAAAAAAATTATTTGCTTTTTCGGAGTTCTTTTGAGAGTTCTGAGTACCTCCTCGACAGTTCTAACCAAAACTCTTATAAAGTGTTTTGTCCGACCAATAGTAAAAAAGTTATAAGCAAAAACAAGGGGTAAATTTTTATTAACAAAAAAAATTAATTTGTTTTTCAGAGTTCTGTTAAGAGTTCTGAGTAGCCCCTCGAGAGTTCTAGCTAAAACTCTAATAAAGTTTTTGCTCGACCAATAGTAAAGAAGTTATTACCAAAAACAATGGCCAAATTTTTATTAACAAAAAAATTTCATTTGTTTTTCAGAGTTCTGGTGAGAGTTCTGAGTAGCCCCTGGGGGGGCCTAACCGAAACGCTTATAAAGTTTTTTTTCCGACCAATAGTAAAAAAGTTATAAACAAAAACAAGGGCAAAATTTTATTAACAAAAAAAAATTATTTGCTTTTTCGGAGTTCTTTTGAGAGTTCTGAGTAGGTCCTCGACAGTTCTAACCAAAACTCTTATAAAGCGTTTTGTCCGACCAATAGTAAAAAAGTTATAAGCAAAAACAAGGGGTAAATTTTTATTAACAAAAAAAATTAATTTGTTTTTCAGAGTTCTGTTGAGAGTTCTGAGTAACCCCCGAGAATTCTAACCAAAACTCTTATAAATCTTTTTGTCCGAATCATAATAAAAATGTTATAAGCAAAAACCAAGGGCAAATTGTTATTAACAAAAAAATTTCATTTGTTTTTCAGAGTTCTGTTGAGAGTTCTGAGTAGCCCCTGGGGGGGGGCCTAACCGAAACGCTTATAAAGTTTTTTTTCCGACCAATAGTAAAAAAGTTATAAGCAAAATCAAGGGGCAAATTTCTATTAACAACAAAAATTTTATTTTATGTTATTATATGTTAAGATATGTTTCAAAAACATGTTTTGGTATACACGTTTGTTAATTATGTTTTCTTGTAAAAATAAATAGACTCCCTGAGGAAGACACAATAATGTGTCGAAACGCGTAGGAGGCAGAAAAGAAAAACCAACGTTTTAGCTTTAAAATCAACGGCCGAAAAGCTCCAAATATACAAATCGTAACAATTTATATACATTGGCCGTATTTAAAAACTAGAAAAATTTTATTTGTTTTTTCAGAGTTATGTTGAGAGTTTTCAGTAGCCCCTCGAGAGTTCTAACCGGAATAGCTTTTTGACCGACCAATAGTAAACAATAGTTAACAAAAAAATTGATTTGCTTTTTCAGAGTTTTGTTGAGAGTTCTGAGTAGCCCCTGGGGGGGCCTAACCGAAACGCTTATAAAGTTATTTTTCCGACCAATAGTAAACAAGTTATAAGCAAAAACAAGAAGCAAATTTTTATTAACAAAAAAAATTTTATTTGTTTTTTCAGAGTCATGTTGAGAGTTTTTAGTAGCCCCTCGAGAGTTCTAACCGGAACAGCTGTTTGTCCGACCAACAGTAAAAAAGTTATAAACAAAAACAAGGGGCAAAATTTTATTAACAAAAAAAAAATTATTTGCTTTTTCGGAGTTCTTTTGAGAGTTATGAGTAGCACCTCGACAGTTCTAACCAAAACTCTTATAAAGCGTTTTGTCCGACCAATAGTAAAAAAGTTATTAGCAAAAACAAGGGGTAAATTTTTATTAACAAAAAAAATTAATTTGTTTTTCAGAGTTCTGTTGAGAGTTCTGAGTAACCCCCGAGAATTCTAACCAAAACTCTTATAACTTTTTTATTATGATTCGGACAAAAAGATTTATAAGAGTTTTGGTTAGA
>NW_023458624.1:32582-36944 GCF_013731165.1 Rhagoletis pomonella | reverse complement strand
GATAATCTCCGACACCGACTGCCGACTCTCGCTCTTTACCTTCCGCTCTCCCCTGCACGACAAGTTGCCGGCCTTCTAGATAGCCGCGTGTGTGTGTGGGTGTGTTCGACTTAATACACAAATCATTGTGTTTTATTTGGTGGGGGTTAGTGGGACCTTCGCTGGACTCTGGAGCGGCTGAGCATACCTCAGCCTTCGACAAAACCCACCTCATAAGTTATAAGCAAAAACAAGGGGCAAATTTATATTAACAAAAAAATTTCATTTGATTTTCAGTGTTCTGAGTAACCCCCGAGAATTCTAACCAAAACTCTTATAAAGCTTTTTGTCCGAACCATAATAAAAAAGTTATAAGCAAAAACAAAGGGCAAATTTTTATTAACAAAAAAATTTCGTTTGTTTTTCAGAGTTCTGTTGAGAGTTCTGAGTAGCCCCTCGAGAGTTCTAACCAATACTCTTATAAAGCTTTTTGTTCGACCAATAGTTAAAAAAGTTATAAGCACAAACAAGGGGCAAAATTTTATTAACAAAAGAATTTTTTTTTTTTTTCTGAGTTCTTTTAAGAGTTCTGAGTAGCCCCTCGAGAGTTCTAACCAAAACTCTTATAAAGCGTTTTGTCCGACCAATAGTAAAAAAGTTATAAGCAAAAACCAGGGGCAAATTTTTATAAAAAAAAAATTATTTGTTTTTTTTCACAGTTATGTTGAGAGTTTTCAGTAACCCCTCGAGAGTTCTAACCGGAACAGCTTTTTGTCCGACCAATAGTAAAAAAGTTATAAGCAAAAACAAAGGGCAAATTTATATTACCAAAAAAAAAATTCTTTTGTTTTTCAGAGTTCTGTTGAGAGTTCTGTGTAGCCCCTCGAGAGTTCTACCCAAAACTCTTATAAAGCGTTTTGTCCGACCAATAGTAAAAAAGTTATAAGCAAAAACAAGGGGCAAATTTATATTAACAAAAAAATTTAATTTGATTTTCAGTGTTCTGAGTAACCCCCGAGAATTCTAACCAAAACTCTTATAAAGCTTTTTGTCCGAACCATAATAAAAAAATTATAAGCAAAAACAAAGGGCAAATTTTTATTAACAAAGAAATTTAATTTGTTGTTCAGAGTTCTGTTGAGAGTTCGGAGTAGCCCCGCGAAAATTCTGACCAAAACTCTTATAAAGCTTTTTGTCCGACCAATAGTAAAAAAGTTATAAGCAAAAACATGGGGCAAATTTTTATTAACATAAAAATTAATTTGTTTTTTCAGAGTCCTGTTGAGAGTTCTGAGTAGCCGCCTGAGAGTTCTTACCAAAACTCTTATAAAGTTGTTTTTCCGATCAATGGTAAAAAAGTTATAAGCATAAACAAGGGACACATTTTTATTGACAAAAAAATTGTATTTGTTTTTTCAGAGTTCTGTTGAGAGTTCTGAGTAGCTCCCCGAGAATTCTAACCAAAACTCTGATAAAGTTTTTTGCGCGACCAATAGTAAACCAGTTATAAGCAAAAACAAGGGGTGAAAATTTATTACCAAAAAATTTAATTTGTTTTTTCAGAGTTCTGTTGAGAGTTATGAATAGCCCCTCGAGAGTTCTAACTAAAACTCTTATAAAGTTTTTTGCCCGACCAATAATTAAAAAAGTTATAAGCAAAAACAAGCGCAAAATTTTATTAACAAAAAATTTAATTTGTTTTCTCAGAGTTACGTTGAGAGTTCTGAGTAGGCCCTCGAGAGTTCTATCTAAAGCTCTTATAAAGTTTTTTTTCGACCAATAAATAAAAGTTATAAGCACAAACAAGGGAAAAATTTTATTGACAAAGAATTGTATTTGTTTTTTCAGAGTTCTGAGTAGCTCCCCAAGAATTCTAACCAAAACTCTTATAAAGCTTTTTGTAAGACCAATAGTAAAAATTTATAAACAAAAACAAGGGGCAAGATTTTATTAACAAAAAATTTCATTGGTTTTTTCGGATTTTTGTTGAGAGTTCTGAGTAGCCCCTCGAGAGTTCCAACTAAAACTCTTATAAAATTTTATGCCCGGCCAATAGTAAAAAAGTTATAAGCAAAAACATTGGGCAAATTTTTATTAACAAAAAAATTAATTGGTTTTTTCTGAGTTCTGTTGAGAGTTCTGAGTAGCCCCCTGAGATTTCTTACCAAAACTCTTATAAAGTTGTTTTTCCGACCAATGGTAAAAAAGTTATAAGCAAAAACATAGGGCAAATTTTTATTAACAAAAATATTTCATTTGTTTTTCAGAGTTCTGTTGAGAGTTCTGAGTAGCCACTCGAGAGTTCTAAACCAAACTCTTATAAAGCTTTTTGTCCGACCAATAGTAAAAATGTTATAAGCAAAAACAAAGGGCAAATTTTTATTGACAAAAAAATTTTATTTGTTTTTTCAGAGTTCTGTTGAGAGTTCTGGGAATTCTAACCAAAACTCTTATAAAGCTTTTTGTCCGACCAATAGTAAAAATTTATAAACAAAAACAAAGGGGCAAAATTTTATTAACAAAAAGATTTCATTGGTTTTTTCAGAGCTCTGTTGAGTGTTCGAGTGTTCTAACTAAAACTCTTATAAAGTTTTTTGCCCGCCCAATAGTAAAAAAGTTATAAGCAAAAACATGGGGCAAATTTTTATTAACAAAAAATTTAATTGGTTTTTTCAGAGTTCTGTTGAGAGTTCTGAGTAGCCCCCTGAGAGTTCTTACCAAAACTCTTATAAAGTTGTTTTTCCGACCAATGGTAAAAAAGTTATAAGCAAAAACAAAGGGCAAATTTTTATTAACCAAAAAATTTCATTTGTTTTTCAGAGTTCTGAGTAGCCCCTCGAGAGTTCTAATCAAAACTCTTATAGAGCGTTTTGTCCGACCAATAGTAAAAAAGTTATAAGCAAAAACAAGGGACAAATTTTTATTAAAAAAAAATTTTATTTGTTTTTTTTCACAGTTACGTTGAGAGTTTTCAGTAGCTTTGTGTCCGACCAATAGTAAAAAGTTATAAGCAAAAACAAGGGGCAAAGATTTATTAACAAAAAATTTCATGTGTTTTTCGGAGTTCTGTTGAGAGTTCTGAGAAGCCCCTCGAGAGTTCTAACTAAAACTCTTGCAAAGTTTCTTCGTCCGACCATTAGTAAAAAAGTTATAAACAAAAACAAGGTGCAAAATTTTATTAACAAAAAATTTCATTTGTTTTTCAGAGCTCTGTTGAAAATTCTGAGTAGCCCCTCGAGAGTTCTAACCAAAACTCTTATAAATCTTTTTGTCCGACCAATAGTGAAAAAGTTATAAGCAAAAACAAGGGGCAAATTTTAATTAACAAAAAAATTTAATTTGTTTTTTTCAGAGTTATGTTGAGAGTTATGAGTAGCCTAGAGAAAAGGTTTTTTCTTAATAGCGGTCGTCCCTCGTTAGGCAATGGCAAACCTCCGAGTGTATTTCTGCCATGAAAAACAGCTTCTCATTAAAATACAATCGCCGTTCGGAGTCGGCGTAAAACTGTAGGTCCCTCCGCTTCGTGTGACAACATCAAGGCGCACGCCACAAATCGGAGGAGAAGCTCGGCCAAACACTAACATATGTATAAGCGCCAATCTATTACTATTATTGATAGTAAAAAACTATTATTGACAAAAAAATTGTATTTGTTTTTTCAGAGTTCTTTTGAGAGTTCTGAGTAGCTCCCCGAGAATTCTAACCAAAGCTCTGATAAAGTTTTTTGCCCGACCAATAGTAAACCAGTTATAAGCAAAAACAAGGGGCAAATTTTTATTAACAAAAAAATGTCGTTTGTTTTTCAGAGTTCTGTTGAGAGTTCTGAGTAGCCCCTCGAGAGTTCTAACTAAAAGTCTTATAAAGCTTTTTGTTCGACCAATAGATAAAAAAGTTATAAGCACAAACAAGGGGCAACCTTTTATTAACAAAAGAAATTAATTTGTTTTTTTTCGGAGTTATTTTGAGAGTTCTGAGTAGCCCCTCGATAGTTCTAACCAAAACTCTTATAAAGCGTTTTGTCCAACCAATAGTAAAAAAGTTATAAGCAAAAACGAAGGGCAAATTTTTATTAAAAAAAAAATGTATTTGTTTTTTTTTCACAGTTATGTTGAGAGTTTTCATTAGCCCCTCGAGAGTTGTAGCCGGCACAGCTTTTTGTCCGACCAATAGTAAAAAAGCTATAAACAAAAACCACGTGCAAATTTATATTAACAAAAAAATTTCATTTGTTTTTCAGAGTTCTGTTGAGAGTCCTGAGTAGCCCCCTGAGAGTTCTAACTAAAACTCTTATAAAGTTTTTTTTTCCCGGCCAATAGTAAAAAAGTTATAAGTACAAACAAGGGGCAAAATTGTGTTAACAAAAGAAATAAATTTGTTTTTTTT
>NW_023458624.1:29580-32482 GCF_013731165.1 Rhagoletis pomonella | reverse complement strand
CGACCAATAGTAAAAAAGTTATAAGCAAAAACAGGGGGCAAATTTTTGTTAACAAAAAAATTTCATTTGTTTTTCAGAGTTCTGTTGAGAGTTCTGAGCAGCCCCCTGAGAGTTCTAACTAAACTCTTATAAAGTTTTTTTTTCTAACCAAAACTCTTATAAAGCTTTTTGTTCGACCAATAGTTAAAAAAGTTATAAGCACAAACAAGGAGCAAAATTTTATTAACAAAAGAAATTAATTTGTTTTTTTTTTTCGGAGTTCTTTTGAGAGTTCTGAGTAGCCCCTCGAGAGTTCTAACCAAAACCCTTATAAAGCGTTTTGTCGGACCAATAGTAAAAAAGTTATAAGCAAAAACAAAGGGCAAATTTTTATTAACAATAAAAATTCGTTTGTTTTTCAGAGTTCTGTTGAGACTTCTGAGTAGCCCCTCGAGAGTTCTATCCAAAACTCTTATAAAGCGTTTTGTCCAACCAATAGTAAAAAAGTTATAAGCAAAAACAAGGGGCAAATTTTTATTAAAAAAAAAATTATTTGTTTTTTTCACAGTTATGTAGAGAGTTTTCAGTAGCCCCTCGAGTGTTCTAACCGGAACAGCTTTTTGTCTGACCAATAGTAAAAAAGTTATAAGCAAAAACAAAGGTCAAATTTTTATTAACAAAATTTTTTAATTTGTTGTTCAGAGTTCTGTTGACAGTTCGGAGTAGCCCCGCGAAAATTCTAACCAAAACTCTTATAAAGCTTTTTGTCCGACCAATAGTAAAAAGTTATAACCAGAAACAAGGGCAAATTTTTATTAACAAAAAAATTTCATTTGGTTTTAAGGGTTCTGTTGAGAGTTCTGAGTAGCCCCCCGAGAATTCTAACCAAAACTCTTTTAAAGCTTTTTGTCTGACCAATAGTAAAAAAGTTATAAGCATAAACAAGGGACAAATTTTTATTGACAAAAAATTTGTATTTGTTTATTCAGAGTTCTGTTGAGAGTTCTGAGTAGCTCCCCGAGAATTCTAACCAAAACTCTGATAAAGTTTTAAATATTTATAAGCAAAACCAAAGGGCAAAATTTTCTTAACAAAAAATTTATTTTGTTTTTTCAGAGTTCTGTTGAGAGTTATGAATAGCCCCTCGAGAGTTTTAACTAAAACTCTTATAAAGTTTTTTTTCCGAGTAATAGTAAAAAAGTTATAAGCAGAAACAAAGGGCACATTTTTATTAACAAAAAAATTTCGTTTGTTTTTCAGAGTTCTGTTGAGACTTCTGAGTAGCCCCTCGAGAGTTCTAACCAAAACTCTTATAAAGCTTTTTGTTCGACCAATAGTTAAAAAATTTATAAGCACAAACAAGGGGCAAAATTTTATTAACAAAAGAAATTAATTTGTTTTTTTTTTTCGGAGTTCTTTTGAGAGTTCTGAGTAGCCCCTCGAGAGTTCTAACCAAAACCCTTATAAAGCGTTTTGTCGGACCAATAGTAAAAAAGTTATAAGCAAAAACAAAGGGCAAATTTTTATTAACAATAAAAATTCGTTTGTTTTTCAGAGTTCTGTTGAGACTTCTGAGTAGCCCCTCGAGAGTTCTAACCAAAACTCTTATAAAGCTTTTTGTTCGACCAATAGTTAAAAAAGTTATAAGCACAAACAAGGAGCAAAATTTTATTAACAAAAGAAATTAATTTGTTTTTTCTGAGTTCTTTTGAGAGTTCTGAGTAGCCCCTCGAGAGTTCTATTTAAAGCTCTTATAAAGTTTTTTTTCGACCAATAGATAAAAGTTATAAGCACAAACAAGGGACAAATTTTATTGACAAAGAATTGTATTTGTTTTTTTCAGAGTTCTGGGTAGCTCCCCGAGAATTCTAACTAAATAAATAAAGTTTTTTTTCCGAGTAATAGTAAAAAAGTTATAAGCAAAAACAAAGGGCACATTTTTATTAACAAAAAAATTTCGTTTGTTTTTCAGAGTTCTGTTGCAAGTTCTGAGTAGCCCCTCGAGAGTTCTCTTATAAAGTTTTTTTCCGACCAATAGTAAAAAAGGTTTAAGCAAAAACCAGCGGAAAATTTTTATACAAAAAAAAAATTGTATTTTTTTTTTCAGAGTTATGTTGAGAGTTTTCAGAAGCCCCTTGAGAGTTCTAACCAAAGCAGCTTTTTGTCCGCCCAATAGTAAAAAAGTTATAAACTAAAACAAGAGGCAAAATTTTATTAACAAAAAATTTAATTTGCTTTTTCGGAGTTCTGTTCAGAGTCCCTCGAGAGTTCTAACTAAAACTCTTACAAAGGTTTTTGCCCGACCAATAGATAAAAAGTTATAAGCAAAAACAGGGGGCAAATTTTTATTAACAAAAAAATTTTATTTGTTTTTCAGAGTTCTGTTGAGAGTTCTGAGTAGCCCCCTGAGAGTTCTTACCAGAACTCTTATAAAGTTTTTTTTCCGACAAATAGTAAAAAAGGTTTAAGCAAAAACCAGGAGCAAATTTTTTAAACAAAAAAAATTGTATTTGTTTTTTTCACATTTATGTTGAGAGTTTTCCGTAGCCCCTCGAGAGTTCTAACCGGTACAGCTTTTTGTCCGACCAATAGTAAAAAAGTTATAAACAAAGCAATGGGCAAAATTTTATTAACAAAAAATTTTATTTGCTTTTTTGGAGTTCTGTTGAAAGTTCTGAGTAGCCCTTCGAGAGTTCTAACTAAAACTCTCACAAAGTTTTTTGCCCGACCAATAATAAAAAAGTTATAAGCAAAAACAGGGGGCAAATTTTTATTAAGAAAAATATTTCATTTGTTTTTCAGAGTTGTATTGAGAGTTCTGAGTAGCCCCCTGAGAGTTCTAACTAAAACTCTTATACAGTTTTTTTTTCCGACCAATAGTAAAAAAGTTATAAGCAAAAACAAGGAGCAAATTTTTATTAAC
>NW_023458624.1:29128-29480 GCF_013731165.1 Rhagoletis pomonella | reverse complement strand
GAGTTCTGTTGAGAGTTCTGAGTAGCCCCCTGAGAGTTCTTACCAAATCTCTTATAAAGTTTTTTTCGACCAATAGTAAAAAAGTTATAAGAAAAACATGGGTCAAATTTTTATTAACAAAAAAATTTCATTTGTTTTTTTCAGAGTTCTGTTGAAAGTTCTGAGTAGCCCCCCGAGAATTCTAACCAAAACCCTTATAAAGCTTTTTGTCCGACCAATATCAAAAAAGTTATAAGCAAAGACAAGGGGCAAAATTTTATTAACAAAAAAAACTAATTTGTTTTTTCGGAGTTCTGTTGATAGAACTGAGTAGCCCCTCGAGAGTTCTAACTAAAACTTTTATAAAGTTTTT
>NW_023458624.1:27961-29028 GCF_013731165.1 Rhagoletis pomonella | reverse complement strand
TCTAACTAAAACTTTTATAAAGTTTTTTTTTTCGACTAATAGTAAAACGGTTATAAACAAAAACAAAGGGCACTTTTTTATTAACAAAAAAATTTCATTTGTTTTCCAGAGTTCTGCTGAGCCCCCTGAGAGTTCTTACCAAAACTTTTATAAAGTTTTTTTTCGACCAATAGTAAAAAAGTTATAAGAAAAACATGGGGCAAATTTTTATTAACAAACAAATTTCATTTGTTTTTCAGAGTTCTGTTGAGAGTTCTGAGTAGCCCCCCGAGAATTCTAACCAAAACCCTTATAAAGCTTTTTGTCCGACCAATAGTAAAAAAGTTATAAACAAAAACAAGGGGAAACATTTTATTAACAAAAAAAACTAATTTGATATTTCGGAGTTCTGTTGAGAGTTCTGAGTAGCCCCTCGAGAGTTCTAACTAAAGCTCTTACAAAGTTTTTTTCCGACCATTAGATAAAAGTTATAAGCATAAACAAGGGACAAATTTTTATTAACAAAAAAATTTTATTTGTTTTTCAGAGTTCTCTTGAGAGAATTCTAACCAAAACCCTTATAAAGCTTTTTGTCCGACCAATAGTAAAGAAGTTATAACCAAATACAAGGGCCAAATTTTTATGAACAAAAAAATTTCATTTGGTTTTCAGAGTTCTGTCCAATAGTGAAAACGTTATAAGCAAAAACAAGGGGCAAATTTTTATGAACAAAAAAATTTATTTTGTTTTTCAGAGTTATGCTG
This sequence comes from Rhagoletis pomonella, assembly GCF_013731165.1. Classification (NCBI taxonomy): domain Eukaryota; kingdom Metazoa; phylum Arthropoda; class Insecta; order Diptera; family Tephritidae; genus Rhagoletis; species Rhagoletis pomonella. Next base: position 28,285 of record NW_023458624.1, on the reverse strand, counting down.
AGAGTTCTGATTAGCCCACCGAGAATTCTTACCAAAACCCTTATAAAGCCTTTTTGTCCGACCAATAGTAAAAAACTTATAAACAAAAACAAGGGGCAAAATTTTATTAACAAAAAATTTCATTTGTTTTTACGGATTCCTGTTGAGAGTTCTGAGTAGCACCTCGAGAGTTCTAACTAAAACTATTATAAATTTTTTTTTGCGAACAATAGTAAAATAGTTATAAGAAAAACATGGGGCAAATTTTTATCAACAAAAAAATTTCATTTGTTTTTCAGAGTTCTGTTGAGAGTTCTGAGTAGCCCCCTGAGAGTTCTTACCAAA
>NW_023458624.1:25603-27861 GCF_013731165.1 Rhagoletis pomonella | reverse complement strand
GCAAAAAAGTTATAAGCATAAATAAGGGGCAAATTTTTATTAACAAACATTGTAATTTGTTTTATCAGAGTTCTGTTGAGAGTTCTAAGCAGCCCCTCGAGTGTTCTAACTAAAACTCTCAAAGTTTTTTCGTCCGACCATTAGCAAAAAGTTATAAGCGAAAGTAAGGGGCAAAATTTTATTAACAAAAAAATTTAATTTGTTTTTCAGAGCTCTGTTGAAAATTCTGAGTAGCACCTTGAGAGTTCTAACCAAAACTCTTATAAAGCTTTTTTGTCCGATCATTTGTTTTTCAGAGTTCTGTTGAGAGTTCTAAGTAGCCCCTCGAGTGTTCTAACTAAAACTCTCAAAGTTTTTTCGTCCGACCATTAGCAAAAAGTTATAAGCAAAAGCAAGGGGCAAAATTTTATTAACAAAAAAATTTCATTTGTTTTTCAGAGCTCTGTTGAAAATTCTGAGTAGCCCCTTGAGAGTTCTAACCAATATTCTTATAAAGCTTTTTTGTCCGATCATTTGTTTTTCAGAGTTCTGTTGAGAGTTCTGAGTAGCCCCCTGAGAGTTCTTACCAAAACTCGTATAAAGTTTTTTTCCGACCAATAGTAAAAAAGTTATAAGCAAAAAAGGGGCAAAATTTTATTAACAAAAAATTTTTTTTTCGGAGTTATGTTAAGAGTTCTGAGTAGACCCTCGAGAGTTCTAATCAAAACTCTTATAAAGATTTTTTTTCGACCAATAGTAAAGAAGTTATAAGCGAAACCAAGGGGCAAATTTTTATTAACAAAAAAGTTTCTTTTGTTTTTCAAGGTTCTGTTGAGAGTTCTGAGTAGCTCCCCGAGAATTCTAACCAAAACTCTTATAAAGACTTTTTGTCCGACCAATAGTAAACAAGTTATAAGCAAAAACAAGGGACGAATTTTTATTAACAAAAAAATTTAATTTGTTTTTTCCAGAGTTTTTTTGAGAGTTATGGGTAGCCCCTCGAGAGTTCTAACTAAAACTCTTGTAAAGTTTTTTCGTCCGACCAATAGTTAAAAAAGTTATAAGCAAAAACAAGGGCAAAATTTTATTAACAAAAAATTTAAATTGTTTTTTTCAGTGTTACGTTGAGAGTTCTGAGTAGCCCCTCTAGAGTTCTAACTAAAACTCTTATAAAGTTTTTTTCCGACCAATAGCAAAAAAGTTATAAGCATAAATAAGGGGCAAATTTTTATTAACAAAAATTGCAATTTGTTTTTCCAGAGTTCTGTTGAGAGTTCTAAGTAGCCCCTCGAGTGTCCTAACTAAAACTCTCAAAGTTTTTTCGTCCGACCATTAGCAAAAAGTTATAAGCAAAAGCAAGGGGCAAAATTTTATTAACAAAAAAATTTCATTTGTTTTTCAGAGCTTTGTTGAAAATTCTGAGTAGCCCCTTGAGAGTTCTAACCAAAACTCTTATAAAGCTTTTTTGTCCGATCATTTGTTTTTCAGAGTTCTGTTGAGAGTTCTGAGTAGCCCCTCGAGAGTTCTAACCAAAGCTCTTACAAAGCTTTTTGTCCGATCAATAGTAAAAAAGTTATAAGCAAAAACAAGGGGCAAAATTTTAGTAACAAAAAAATTTCATTTGTTTTTCAGAGCTCTGTTGAAAATTCTGAGTAGCCCACTGAGAATTCAACCAAAACTCTTATAAAGTTTTTTCTTCCGACCAAGAGTAAAAAAGTTATAAGCACAAACAAAGGGCAAATTTTTATTAACAAAAAGATTTCATTTGTTTTTTCAGAGTTATGTTGAGAGTTATGAATATCCCTCGAGAGTTCTAGCTAAAACTCTTATAAAGTTTTTTGCCCGACCAATAGTAAAGAAGTTATAACCAAAAACAAGGGGCAAATTTTTATTAACAAAAAAATTTCATTTGTTTTTTTGAGAGTTATGTTGAGAGTTCTGAGTAGCCCCGTGAAATTTCTTGCAAAAACTCTTACTAAGTTTTTTGCCCGACCAATAGTAAAGAAGTTATAACCAAAAACAAGGGCCAAATTTTTATTTACAAAAAAAATTTCATTTGTTTTTCAGAGTTCTGTTGAGAGTTCTGAATAGCCCCCTGAGAGTTCTAACCAAAACTGTTATAAAGTTTTTTTCCGACCAATAGCAAAAAAGTTATAAGCATAAATAAGGGGCAAATTTTTATTAACAAACATTGTAATTTGTTTTATCAGAGTTCTGTTGAGAGTTCTAAGCAGCCCCTCGAGTGTTCTAACTAAAACTCTCAAAGTTTTTTCGTCCGA
>NW_023458624.1:22639-25503 GCF_013731165.1 Rhagoletis pomonella | reverse complement strand
TCTTTACTATTGGTCGGGCAAAAAACTTTATAAGAGTTTTAGCTAGAACTCTCGAGGGATATTCAGAACTCTCAACATAACTCTGAAAAAACAAATGAAATTTTTGGTGACAGGTAATAAGGTCAATGGAAATAAGGTCAATTGACTTTATTTCCCACTCTGGTGCGAAATAAAGTCAATTGACATTATTACCTTTTCAAAAGCGAAATAAAGTCAACAAAAATTTGGAAATAAAGTCATTGACGCTATTTGCTCATTCAAATGGAAATAGCGTCAACAATGCTTAAAGTATGTCGATTCATAGAAAAAAATGTTGTTCTTACAATAAACATTGCCCCGTAAGTGTTGTTTTTTAATAGATGAAAAAGGCTTTTGCCAAATCCTCAGTGTTGTGATATTAATCCACATGAACTACCACCAATTGATTCTATTTAAAAAAATTTAAATTACGAATATGTAAAAACACGATGCGAAAAACTAAACGCCTGCGCACAGCTGGAATACGACAAATATTTGAAGAAAGAGTGGAGAAATGATCCATAACTGGCAAAACATTTTTCGTTTCTACAAAAATAAAGCGAACACTATTAAATTGAAGAAACAGTCCATGTCCAAAAACCCCGGAGGAGCCCTGAAGGAATTCTGTGTTTTAGATTAGCATATTTTGAACGAATTCGGAAAGTCTAAGGTGGAAAAGAACCCAACCTTTCTATAAGGAAACAATTATAGAAAAAGAATTTTCTTACACTGTATTCATGTCTCCGCCAGCAGTCATTTAAAAGCAGCTAAGGAGAATGACGACACTATTTATTAGATGGCACATTCAATGAGCCAATGTGCCAAAATGCGGGTATAAACAATTATTGATTATTTAATATCGGAACCGAGATCATATAAGTTAATTGATTGGTTTTCACACACTTTTGAAACACAAATTATATGCTTTTTTACTGCAGACAAGTTGTTGCCTCAAAACACAGCAGAAATCTTCCAATCAGGGCTGCCAACTCTCCTTAGTTATGAGGTGCCATATTGAGGATAAAAAAAGTGGCAAATAGAAAATAAAAGTGCCAAAAAAGGTGTAATTCCTTTTAATCATTCACATTTAGCAATAAAATAAAGCCACATTTTCAAAACAAAAGTGCAATGATAAAATAAGATAAACCAGTTGAATAGCCTTTATAAATTAGAAAATTTTAGTTGAGAAAAAGAAGTGCACGCAAAGGATTTCGTGCCATTTTGGCATTTTGTGCCAAATTGAAAAACTAAGTGCCATGTGAAGTAAAATAGGAACAAATAGCACGGTTTGGGCCAAGATGGCATCCCTGCTTCCAATAACTTACAAATTTAAAAGTGTGAAATATCGAGGGCTTGAATTCATTAATACCCTCTATCTGCAATTTGCACAAAAACTAATTTGTGATTTTAGAAACCATCTGGGACTTATTACCTGTCGTTATATAAGGTAGCATTAATATCACTGATGACAGTTAAAGCTTAGGTGGATTTTTATATCAGAATCTCATCTTTGTGAAAAGTGTGCAGATAGGGGGTATTATTGAATATAAGCCCTCGATGTTTAAAACATATAAAAATTTTATTTCAACGTATACAAAAAATAAATCTACCTGCGTTACAGCACGTCGGGAGATGGGGAAGGGGGGGCCGGGGCCGCGGCGTAGCGTGACGTGGTGTGCGCGCCGGTCGCGCGGGGTACGCGTGGCGCGAGCGCGAGCGCGACGCGCGCGGCGTGGCGCGCTGACGCGGGCCACCGCGAAGCTAAGCAAATTTAATGTTTGAAAGAGAAATAATGTCAATTGATTTTATTTCGTTTTTAAAATTGTAATAATGTCAATTGACTTTATTTCGCACCAGGGTGGGAAATAAAGTCAATTGACCTTATTTCCGTTGATCTTATTACCTGTCACCAAATTTTTTTGTTAAAAAAAATTTGCCCTTTGTTTGTGCTTATAACTTTTTTACTCTTGGTCGGAAGAAAAAACTTTATAAGAGTTTTGGTTAGAAGTCTCAGTGGGCTACTCAGAATTTTCAACAGAGCTCTGTAAAACAAATGAAATTTTTTTGTTAATAAAAATTTGCCCTTTGTTTTTGCTTATAACTTTTTTACTATTGGTCGAAAAAAAACTTTATAAGAGCTTTAGTTAGAACTCTCGAGGGGCTACTCAGAACTCTCAACGTAACACTGAAAAAAACAAATTAAATTTTTTGTTAATAAAATTTTGCCCTTGTTTTTGCTTATAACTTTTTTAACTATTGGTCGGACGAAAAAACTTTACAAGAGTTTTAGTTAGAACTCTCGAGGGGCTACCCATAACTCTCAAAAAAACTCTGGAAAAAACAAATTAAATTTTTTTGTTAATAAAAATTCGTCCCTTGTTTTTGCTTATAACTTGTTTACTATTGGTCGGACAAAAAGTCTTTATAAGAGTTTTGGTTAGAATTCTCGGGGAGCTACTCAGAACTCTCAACAGAACCTTGAAAAACAAAAGAAACTTTTTTGTTAATAAAAATTTGCCCCTTGGTTTCGCTTATAACTTCTTTACTATTGGTCGAAAAAAAATCTTTATAAGAGTTTTGATTAGAACTCTCGAGGGTCTACTCAGAACTCTTAACATAACTCCGAAAAAAAAATTTTTTGTTAATAAAATTTTGCCCCTTTTTTGCTTATAACTTTTTTACTATTGGTCGGAAAAAAAACTTTATACGAGTTTTGGTAAGAACTCTCAGGGGGCTACTCAGAACTCTCAACAGAACTCTGAAAAACAAATGATCGGACAAAAAAGCTTTATAAGAATATTGGTTAGAACTCTCAAGGGGCTACTCAGAATTTTCAACAGAGCTCT
>NW_023458624.1:20228-22539 GCF_013731165.1 Rhagoletis pomonella | reverse complement strand
GCCGACAGGAAGAACGCCCGAAAATTCTACCAGAGGGTTAGGCGACTTACGGAAGGTTTCAAGACCGGGGCGAACTCCTGTAAGAACAACAATGGCGACCTAGTGACCGATGTCCAGAATATACTTAAATTGTGGAGGGAACACTTTTATAACCTACTGAATGGTAGCAGCGCTGAAAGTAGTGAGGAAGACGAACCCGAGTCCCCAGTCGATGATGATGGAGTAGCTGTCCCACCGCCTGACTATGACGAGGTACGAATAGCGATTACGCGGCTGAAAAACAACAAAGCTGCTGGAGCTGACGGCCTGCCAGCCGAGCTATTCAAGTACGGCGGCGAGGAGCTGATGAGGTGCATGCATCAGCTCGTATGCAGAATATGGTCAGATGAACGCATGCCCGACGACTGGAATTTAAGTGTGCTCTGCCCAATCCACAAGAAAGGCGACCCCGCCATACGCGCAACTACCGCGGAATTAGCCTAAGTATAGGTTACAAGGTCTTATCGAGCGTATTGTGCGAAAGACTGAAGCCCACCGTCAACGAGCTGATTGGACCTTATCAGTGTGGCTTTAGGCCTGGAAAATCCACCATAGTTCAGGTATTCACAATACGCCAAATCTTGGAAAAGACCCGCGAGAATAGGATCGACACACACCATCTATTTGTCGATTTCAAAGCAGCTTTCGACAGCACGAAGAGAAGTTGCCTTTATGCCACGATGTCTGAATTTGGTATCCCCGCGAAACTAATACGGCTGTGTAAAATGACGTTGAGCAATACCACCAGCTCCGTCAGAATAGGGAAGGAGAGTTCTGAGTAGCCCCTCGAGATTTCTTGCCAAAATTCTTATAAAGTTTTATGCCCGACCAATAGTAAAAAAGTTATAAGCAAGAAAGGGGCAAATTTTGATTAACAAAAAAATTTCATCGGTTTTTCAGAGTTCTGTTGAGAGTTCTGAGTAGCCCCCTGAGAGTTCTCACCAAAACTCTTATAAAGTTTTTTTCCGACCATTAGCAAAAAAGTTATAAGCATAAATAAGGGGCAAATTTTTATTAACAAAAATTATAATTTGTTTTTTTCAGAGTTCTGTTGAGAGTTCTAAGTAGCCCCTCGAGTGTTCTAACTAAAACTCTCAAAGTTTTTTCGTCCGACCATTAGCAAAAAGTTATAAGCAAAAGCAAGGGGCAAAATTTTATTAACAAAAAAATTTCATTTGTTTTTCAGAGCTCTGTTGAAAATTCTGAGTAGCCCCTTGAGAGTTCTAACCAAAACTCTTATAAAGCTTTTTTGTCCGATCATTTGTTTTTCAGAGTTCTGTTGAGAGTTCTGAGTAGCCCCCTGAGAGTTCTTACCAAAACTCTTATAAAGTTTTTTTCCGACCAATAGTAAAAAAGTTATAAGCAAAAAATAAGGGCAAAATTCTACTAACAAAAAATGTTTTTTTCGGAGTTATGTTAAGAGTTCTGAGTAGACCCTCCAGAGTTCTAACCAAAACTCATAAAGTTTTTTTGTTCGACCAATAGTAAAGAAGTTATAAGCAAAAGCAAGGGCAAATTTTTATTAACAAAAAAATTTCATTTGTTTTTCAAGGTTCTGTTGAGAGTTCTGAGTAGCCCCCCGAGAATTCTAACCAAAACTCTTATAAAGACTTTTTCTCCGACCAATAGTTAAAAAAGTTATAAGCAAAAACCAGGGCAAAATTTTATTAACAAAAAATTTAATTTGTTTTTTCAGTGTTACGTTGAGAGTTCTGAATAGCCCATCGAGAGTTCTACCTAAAGCTCTTATAAAGTTTTTTTTTCGACCAATAGTAAAAAAGTTATAAGCAAAAACAGAGGGCAAATTTTAATTAACAAAAAAAAAATTCATTTGTTTTTCAGAGTTCTGTTGAGAGTTCTGAGTAGCCCCTCGAGAGTTCTAACCAAAGCTCTTACAAAGCTTTTTGTCCGATGAATAGTAAAAAAGTTATAAGCAAAAACAAGGGGCAAAATTTTATTAACAAAAAAATTTCATTTCTTTTTCAGAGCTCTGTTGAAAATTCTGAGTAGCCCACTAAGAGTTCTAACCAAAACTCTTATAAAGTTTTTTCTTCCGACCAAGAGTAAAAAAGCACAACAAAGCACAAACACACAATAAGCACAAACAAAGGGCAAATTTTTATTAACAAAAAAATTTCATTTGTTTTTTTCAGAGTTATGTTGAGAGTTCTGAATATCCCTCGAGAGTTCTAGCTAAAACTCTTATAAAGTTTTTTGCCGGACCAATAATAAAGAAGTTATAACCAAAAACAACGGGCAAATTTTTAGTAAC
>NW_023458624.1:19265-20128 GCF_013731165.1 Rhagoletis pomonella | reverse complement strand
CATCGGTTTTTCAGAGTTCTGTTGAGAGTTCTGAGTAGCCCCCTGAGAGTTCTAACCAAAACTTTTATAAAGTTTATTTTCCGACCAACAGTAAAAAAGTTATAAGCATAAACAAGGGGAAAATTTTTATTATCAAAAAAATTTAATTTGTTTTTTCAGAGTTCTGTTGAGAGTTCTAAGTTGCCCCTCGCGAGTTCTACCTAAAACTGTTCTAAAGTTTTTTCGTCCGACCATTAGCAAAAAGTTATGAGCAAAAACAAGGGTCAAAATTTTATTAACAAAAAATTTAACTTGTTTATTTCAGAGTTACGTTGAGAGTTCTGGAAAGCCCCTCGAGAGTTCTAGCTAAAACTCTTATAAAGTTTTTTGTCCGACCAATAGTAAAGAAGTTATAACCAAAAACAAGGACAACATTTTTATTTACAAAAAAATTTCATTTGTTTTTCAGGGTTCTGTTGAGAGTTCTGAGTAGCCCCCTGAGAGTTCTAACCAAAACTTTTATAAAGTTTTTTTTTCCGACCAATAGCAAAAAAGTTATAAGCATAAATAAGGGGCAAATTTTTATTAACCAAAATTTTAATTTGTTTTTTCAGAGTTCATTGTTCTGTTGAGACCATTAGCAAAAAGTTATAAGCAATTCTAACTAAAACTCTTATAAATCTTTTTGTCCGACCAATATTAAAAAAGTTATAAACAAAAACAAGGGGCAAAATTTTATTAACAAAGAAATTTCATTGTTTTTTTCGGAGTTCTGTTGAGAGTTCTGAGTAGCCCCTCGAGAGTTCTAACTAAAACTCTTGTAAAGTTTTTCGTCCGACCAATAGTTAAAAAAGTTATAAGCAAAAACAAGGGCAAAATTTTAT
>NW_023458624.1:18441-19165 GCF_013731165.1 Rhagoletis pomonella | reverse complement strand
TAAAAATTTGCCCCTTGTTTATGCTTATAACTTTTTTACTGTTGGTCGGAAAATAAACTTTATAAAAGTTTTGGTTAGAACTCGCAGGGGGCTACTCAGAACTCTCAACAGAACTCTGAAAAACCGATGAAATTTTTTTGCTAATAAAAATTTGCCCTTGTTTTTGGTTATAACTTCTTTACTATTGGTCGGGCAAAAAACTTTATAAGAGTTTTGGCAAGAAATCTCGCGGGGCTACTCAGAACTCTCAACATAACTCTGAAAAAAACAAATGAAATTTTTTGTTAATACAAATTTGCCCCTTGTTTTTGGTTATAACTTCTCTACTATTGGTCCGGCAAAAAAACTTTATAAGAGTTTTAGCTAGAACTCTCGAGGGATATTCAGAACTCTCAACATAACTCTGAAAAAACAAATGAAATTTTTTTGTTAATAAAATTTTGCCCTTGTTTTTGCTTATAAGTTTTTTAACTATTGGTCGGACAAAAAGCGTTATAAGAGTTTTGGTTAGAACTCTCAAGGGGCTACTCAGAATTCTCAACATAACTCTGAAAAAAACAAATAAAATTTTTGTTAATAAAATTTTGCCCCTTGTTTTTGCTTATAACTTTTTAACTGTTGGTCGGACGAAAAAACTTTACAAGAGTTTTAGTTAGAACTCTCGAGGGGCTACTCAGAACTCTCAACAGAGCTCTGAAAAACAAATTAGATTTTTGTTGTTAAT
>NW_023458624.1:17939-18341 GCF_013731165.1 Rhagoletis pomonella | reverse complement strand
TTGTTAATAAAAATTTGCCCCTGGTTTTTGCTTAAACCTTTTTTACTGTTGGTCGGGAAAAAAAACTTTATAACAGTTTTAGGTAGAACTCTCGAGGGGCTATTCAGAACTCTCAACGTAACACAGAAAAAACAAATTAAATTTTTTGTTAATAAAATTTTGCCCTTGTTTTTGCTTATAAATTGTTTAATATTGGTCGGACAGAAAGCTTTATAGGAGTTTTGGTTAGGATTCTCGAGGGGCTACTCATAACTCTCAACAAAACTCTGGAAAAAACAAATTTAATTTGTTTGTTAATAAAAATTCGCCCCTTGTTTTTGCTTATTACTTGTTTACTATTGGTCGGACAATAAGTCTTTATAAGAGTTTTAGTTAGAACTCTCGAGGGGCTACTCAGAACTC
>NW_023458624.1:16459-17839 GCF_013731165.1 Rhagoletis pomonella | reverse complement strand
CAAAAAAATTTCATCGGTTTTTCAGAGTTCTGTTGAGAGTTCTGAGTAGCCCCCTGCGAGTTCTAACCAAAACTTTTATAAAGTTTATTTTCCGACCAACAGTAAAAAAGTTATAAGCATAAACAAGGGGCAAATTTTTATTATCAAAAAAATTTAATTTGTTTTTTCAGAGTTCTGTTGAGAGTTCTAGTTGCCCCTCGCGAGTTCTACCTAAAACTCTTGTAAAGTTTTTTCTTCCGACCAACACTTAAAAAAGTTATAAGCAAAAACAAGGGGCAAAATTTTGTTAATAAAAAATTTAATTTGTTTTTTCAGAGTTATGTTGAGAGTTCTGAGTAGCCCCTCGAGAGTTCTAACTAAAGCTCTTATAAAGTTTTTTTCCGACCAATAGAAAAAAGTTATAAGCATAAACAAGGGGCAAATTTTTATTGAAAAAAAATTGTATTTGTTTTTTCAGAGTTATGTTGAGAATTCTGAGTAGCCTCTCGAGAGTTCTAACTAAAACTCTTATAAATCTTTTTGTCCAACCAATAGTAAAAAAGTTATAAGCATAAACAAGGGGCAAATTTTTATTAACAAAAAAATTTCATTTGTTTTTCAGAGTTCTGTTGAGAGTTCTGATTAGCCCCCCGAGAATTCTTACCAAAACTCTTATAAAGTTTATTTTCCGACCAATAGTAAAAAAGTTAATAGCAAAAACAAAGGGCAAATTTTTATTAACAAAAAAAATTAATTTATTTTTCAGAGTTCTGTTGAGAGTTCTGAGTAGCCCCTCGAGAGTTCTAACAAAAAATCTTATCAAGTTTTTTTTCCCGACCAACAGTAAAAAAGGTTTAAGCAAAAACCAGGGGCAAATTTTTATTAACAAAAAAATTTCATTTGTTTTTCAGAGTTGTATTGAGAGTTCTGAGTAGCCCCTCGAGAGTTCTAACTAAAACTCTTATAAATCTTTTTGTCCGACCAATAGTAAAAAAGTTATAAACAAAAACAAGGGGCAAAATTTTATTAACAAAGAAATTTCATTATTTTTTTCGGAGTTCTGTTGAGAGTTCTGAGTAGCCCCCCGAAAGTTCTAACCAAAACTCTTATAAAGTTTTTTTTCGACCAATAGTAAAAAAGTTATAAGCAAAAACAAAGGGAAAATTTTTATTAACAAAAAAATTTCATTTATTTTTCAGAGTTCTGTTGAGAGTTCTGAGTAGCCCCTTGGGAGTTCTAACCAAAACTCTTATAAAGCTTTTTGTCCGAACAATAGTGAAAAAGTTATAAACAAAAACAAGGGGCAACATTTTATCAACAACAAATTTCATTTGCTTTTTCGGAGTTCTGTTGAGAGTTCTGAGTAGCCCCTCGAGAGTTCTAACTAAAACTCTTATAAAG
>NW_023458624.1:14951-16359 GCF_013731165.1 Rhagoletis pomonella | reverse complement strand
GAGTTCTGAGTAGCCCCTCGAGAGTTCTAACTAAAACTCTTATAAAGTTTTTGGCCCGACCAATAGTAAACAAGTTATAAGCAAAAACAGGGGGCAAATTTTTATTAACAAAAAAAGTTCATTTTTTTCAGAGTTCTGTTGAGAGTTCTGATTAGCCCTAAGAGAATTCTAACCAAAACTCTTATAAAGCCTTTTTGTCCGACCAATAGTAAAAAACTTATAAACAAAAACAAGGGGCAAAATTTTATTAACAAAAAATTTCATTTGTGTTTACGGAGTTCTGTTGAGAGTTCTGAGTAGCCCCTCGAGAGTTTTAACCAAAACTCTTATAAAGTTTTTTTTCGACCAATAGTAAAAAAGTTATAAGCAAAAACATGGGGCAAGTTTTTATTAACAACAAAATTTCATTTGTTTTTCAGAGTTCTATTGAGAGTTCTGAGTAGCCCCCTGAGAGTTCTTACCAAAACTCTTATAAAGTTTATTTTCCGACCAATAGTAAAAAAGTTAATAGCAAAAACAAAGGGCAAATTTTTATTAACAAAAAAATTTCATTTATTTTCAGAACTCTGTTGAGAGTTCTGAGTAGCCCCTCGAGAGTTCTAACTAAAACTCTTGTAAAGTTTTATCGTCCGACCAACAGTTAAAAAAGTTATAAGCAAAAACAAGGGGCAAAATTTTATTAACAAAAAATTTAATTTGTTTTTTCAGAGTTATGTTGAGAATTCTGAGTAGCCCCTCGAGAGTTCTAACCAAAACTCTTATAAAGCCTTTTGTCCGAACAATAGTGAAAAAGTTATAAGCAAAAACAAGGGGCAAATTTTTGTTAACAAAAACATTTCTTTTGTTTTTCAGAGTTCTGTTGAGAGTTCTGAGTAGCCCCCCGAGAATTCTAACCAAAACCCTTATAAAGCTTTTTGTCCGACCAATAGTAAAAAAGTTATAAGCAAAAACAAGGGGCAAATTTTGATTAACAAAAAAATTTATTTTGTTTTTCAGAGTTCCGTTGAGAGTTCTGATTAGCCAACCGAGAATTCTAACCAAAACTCTTATAAAGCCTTTTTGTCCGAGCAATAGTAAAAAACTTATAAACAAAAACAAGGGGCAAAATTTTATTAACAAAAAATTTCATTTGTTTTTACGGAGTTCTGTTGAGAGTTCTGAGTAGCCCCTCGAGAGTTCTAACTAAAACTCTTATGAAGTTTTTTTTCGACCAATAGTAAAAAAGTTATAAGAAAAACATGGGACAAATTTTTATCAACAAAAAAATTTCATTTGTTTTTCAGAGTTCTGTTGAGAGTTCTGAGTAGCCCCTCGAGAGTTCTAACTAAAGTTCTTATGAAGTTTTTTTCCGACCATTAGATAAAAGTTATAAGCATAAACAAGGGACAAATTTTTATTGACAAAAAAA
>NW_023458624.1:14717-14851 GCF_013731165.1 Rhagoletis pomonella | reverse complement strand
GAGTTCTGTTGAGAGTTCTGAGTAGCCCCCTGAGAGTTCTTACCAAATCTCTTATAAAGTTTTTTTCGACCAATAGTAAAAAAGTTGTAAGAAAAACATGGGGCAAATTTTTATTAACAAACAAATTTCATTTG
>NW_023458624.1:13668-14617 GCF_013731165.1 Rhagoletis pomonella | reverse complement strand
TTCGGAGTTCTGTTGAGAGTTCTGAGTAGCCCCTCGAGAGTTCTAACTAAAGCTCTTACAAAGTTTTTTTCCGACCATTAGATAAAAGTTATAAGCATAAACAAGGGACAAATTTTTATTAACAAAAAAATTTTATTTGTTTTTCAGAGTTCTCTTGAGAGAATTCTAACCAAAACCCTTATAAAGATTTTTGTCCGACCAATAGTAAAGAAGTTATAACCAAATACAAGGGCCAAATTTTTATTAACAAAAAAATTTTATTTGGTTTTCAGAGTTCTGTCCAATAGTGAAAAAGTTATAAGCAAAAACAAGGGGCAAATTTTTATTAACAAAAAAATTTATTTTGTTTTTCAGAGTTATGCTGAGAGTTCTGATTAGCCCACCGAGAATTCTAACCAAAACCCTTATAAAGCCTTTTTGTCCGACCAATAGTAAAAAACTTATAAACAAAAACAAGGGGCAAAATTTTATTAACAAAAAATTTCATTTGTTTTTACGGAGTCCTGTTGAGAGTTCTGAGTAGCACCTCGAGAGTTCTAACTAAAACTCTTATACATTTTTTTTTTCGAACAATAGTAAAAAAAAGTTATAAGAAAAACATGGGGCAAATTTTTATCAACAAAAAAATTTCATTTGTTTTTCAGAGTTCTGTTGAGAGTTCTGAGTAGCCCCCTGAGAGTTCTTACCAAAATTCTTATAAAGTTTTTTTGTCCGACAAATAGTAAAGAAGTTATAAGCAAAAAGAAGGGGAAAATTTTTATTAACAACAAAAATCTAATTTGTTTTTCAGAGCTCTGTTGAGAGTGCTGAGTAGCCCCTCGAGAGTTCTAACTAAAACTCTTGTAAAGTTTTTTCGTCCGACCAACAGATAAAAAAGTTATAAGCAAAAACAAGGGGCAAAATTTTATTAACAAAAAATTTAATTTGTTTTTTTCAGAGTTATGTTGAG
>NW_023458624.1:12935-13568 GCF_013731165.1 Rhagoletis pomonella | reverse complement strand
TAACAAAACTCTAGTAAAGTTTTTTTTCGACCAATAGTAAAAAAGTTATAAGCAAAGCATGGGACAAATTTTCATTAACAAAAAAATTTCATTTGTTTTTCAGAGTTCTGTTGAGAGTTCTGAGTAGCCCCTCGAGAGTTCTAACTAAAACTCTTGTAAAGTTTTTTCGTCCGACCAACAGATAAAAAAGTTATAAGCAAAAACAAGGGGCAAAATTTTATTAACAAAAAATTTAATTTGTTTTTTTCAGAGTTATGTTGAGAAATCTTATTCTCTTATAAGCTTAGAATTCTCTTATAAAGCTTTTTTTCCGACCAATAGTGAAAACGTTATAAGCAAAAACAAGGGGCAAATTCTTATTAACAAAAAAATTTATTTTGTTTTTCAGAGTTCTGCTGAGAGTTCTGATTAGCCCACCGAGAATTCTAACCAAAACCCTTATAAAGCCTTTTTGTCCGACCAATAGTAAAAAACTTAAAAACAAAAACAAGGGGAAAAATTTTATTAACAAAAATTTTCATTTGTTTTTACGGAGTCCTGTTGAGATTTCTGAGTAGCCCCTCGAGAGTTCTAACTAAAACTCTTATAAAGTTTTTTTTCGAACAATAGTAAAAAAGTTATAAGAAAAACATG
>NW_023458624.1:11519-12835 GCF_013731165.1 Rhagoletis pomonella | reverse complement strand
CTGAGTAGCCCCTCGAGAGTTCTAACTAAAACTCTTATAAAGTTTTTTTTTCGAACAATAGTAAAAAAGTTATAAGAAAAACATGGGGCAAGTTTTTATCAACAAAAAAATTTCATTTGTTTTTCAGAGTTCTGTTGAGAGTTATGAGTAGCCCCTCGAGAGTTCTAACTAATGCTCTTATAAAGTTTTTTTCCGACCAATAGTAAAAAAGTTATAACCAAAAACAAGGGCCAAATTTTTATTAACAAAAAAATTTCATTTGGTTTTCAGAGTTCTGTTGAGAGTTCTGAGTAGCCCCTCGTGAGCTCTAACCAAAACTCTTATAAAACTTTTTGTCCGACCAATAGTAAAAAATTTATAAGCAAAAACAAGGGGAAAAATTTTATTAACAAAAAAAAACTAATTTGATTTTTCGGAGTTCTGTTGAGAGTTTTGAGTAGCCCCTCGAGAGTTCTAACTAAAGCTCTTACAAAGTTTTTTTCCGACCATTAGATAAAAGTTATAAGCATAAACAAGGGACAAATTTTTATTAACAAAAAAATTGTATTTGTTTTTCAGAGTTCTCTTGAGAGAATTCTAACCAAAACCCTTATAAAGCTTTTTGTCCGACCAATAGTAAAGAAGTTATAACCAAATACAAGGGCCAAATTTTAATTAACAAAAAAATTTCATTTGGTTTTCAGAGTTCTGTTGAGAGTTCTGAGTAGCCCCCTTAGAATTCTAACCAAAACCCTTATAAAGCTTTTTGTCCGACCAATAGTAAAAAAGTTATAAGCAAAAACAAGGGGCAAATTTTTATTAACAACAAAAATCTAATTTGCTTTTCAGAGATCTGTTGAGAGTTCTGAGTAGCCCCTCGAGAGTTCTAACAAAACTCTAGTAAAGTTTTTTTTCGACCAATAGTAAAAAAGTTATAAGCAAAGCATGGGACAAATTTTCATTAACAAAAAAATTTCATTTGTTTTTCAGAGTTCTGTTGAGAGTTCTGAGTAGCCCCCTGAGAGTTCTTACCAAAACTTTTATAAAGTTTTTTTTCCGACCAATAATAAAACAATTATAAGCAAAAACAAAGGGCAAATTTTTATTAACAAAAAAATTTCATTTATTTTTCAGAGTTCTGTTGAGAGTTCTGAGTAGCCCCTCGAGAGTTCTAACCAAAACTCGTATAAAGTTTTTTTCGACCAATAGTAAAAAAGTTATAAGCATGGGGTAAATTTTTATTAACAAAAAAATTTTATCTGTTTTTCAGAGTTCTGTTGACAGTTCTGAGTAGCCCCCAGAGAGTTCTTACAAAAACTTTTATAAAGTTTTTTTTT
>NW_023458624.1:11270-11419 GCF_013731165.1 Rhagoletis pomonella | reverse complement strand
GTAGCCCCCAGAGAGTTCTTACAAAAACTTTTATAAAGTTTTTTTTTCCGACCAATAGTAAAAAAGTTATAAACAAAAACAAAGGGCAACTTTTTTTTAACAAAAAAATTTCATTTGTTTTCCAGAGTTCTGTTGAGAGTTCTGAGTAG
>NW_023458624.1:10150-11170 GCF_013731165.1 Rhagoletis pomonella | reverse complement strand
TAAGCAAAAACAAGGGGCAAATTTTTATTAACAACAAGACTTTATTTATTTTTTCAGAGCTCTGTTGAGAGTTCTGAGTAGCCCCTCGTGAGTTCTTACCAAAACTCTTATAAAGCTTTTTGTCCGACCAATAGTGAAAAACTTATAAAGAAAAACAAGGGGCAAAATTTTATTAACAACAAATTTCATTTGCTTTTTCGGAGTTCTGCTGAGAGTTCTGAGTAGCCCCTCGAGAGTTCTAACTAGAACTCTTATAAAGCTTTTTGTCCGACCAATTGTAAAAAAGTTATAAGCAAAAACAAGGGGCAAAATTTTTATTAACAAAAAAATTTAATTTGTTTTTCAGAGTTCTGTTGAGAGTTCTGAGTAGCCTGCGAGAATTCTAACCAAAACTCTTATAAAGCTTTTTGTCCGACCAATAGTAAAAAAGTTAAAAGCAGAAACAAGGGGCCAATTTTTATTAACAAAAAAAATACATTTGTTTTTTCGGAGTCATGTTAAGAGTTCTGAGTAGCCCCTCGAGAGTTCTAGCTAAAACTCTTATAAAGTTTTTTGCCCGACCAATAGTAAAGAAGTTATAAACAAAATCAAGGTGCAAATTTTTATTAACAAAAAATTTCATTTGTTTTTTTCAGAGTTCTGTTGAGAGTATTGAGTAGCCCCCTGAGAGTTCTAACCAAACCTCTTATAAAGTTTTTTTTTCCGACTAATAGTAAAAAGGTTACAAACAAAGGCAAAAGGCAAATTTTTATTAACAAAAAAATTTCATTCGTTTTCCAGAGTTCTGTTGAGAGTTCTGAGTAGCCCGTCGAGAGGTTTAACCAAAACTCTTATAAAGCTTTTTGTCCGACCAATTGTAAAAAAGTTATAAGCAAAAACAAGGGGCAAATTTTTATTAACAACAAGACTTTCTTTGTTTTTTTCAGAGCTCTGTTGAGAGTTCCGAGTAGCCCCTCGAGAGTTCTAACTAAATCTCTTATAAAGTTTTTTTTCCGACTAATAGTAAAAAAGTTATAAACA
>NW_023458624.1:8528-10050 GCF_013731165.1 Rhagoletis pomonella | reverse complement strand
GAGTTCTGTTGAGAGTTCTGAGTAGCCCCCTGAGAGTTCTTACCAAAACTCTTATAAAGTTTTTTTTTCGACCAATAGGAAAAAGGGTTTAAGCAAAAACAAGGCGCAAATTTTTATTAAAAAAAAACATTTATTTGTTGTTTTTCGGAGTATTGGTGAGAGTTCCGAGGAGCCCTTCGAGAGGTCTAGCTAAAACTCTTATAAAGTTTTTTGCCCGAGCAATAGTAAAGAAACATCGCAAAAATATAGATAAAAGGTTTTTTCTTAACAGCGGTCGTCCCTCGGCAGGCAATGGCAAACCTCCGAGTGTATTTCTGCCTTGAAAAACAGCTTCTCATAAAAATACAATCGCCTTTCGGAGTCGGCGTAAAACTGTAGGTCCCTCCTCTTTGTGTAACAACATCAAGGCGCACGCCACAAATCGGAGGAGAAGCTCGGCCAAACATTAACATATGTGTAAGCGCCAATCTATATATATATAATAGTAAAGAAGTTATAACCAAAAACAAGGGACAAATTTTTATTAACAAAAAAATTTCATTTGTTTTTCAGAGTTCTGTTGAGAGTTCTGAGTAGCCCCTCGAGAGTTCTAACTAAAGCTCTTATAAAGTTTTTTCCCGGCCATTAGATAAAAGGTATAAGCATAAACAAGGGACAAATTTTTATTGACAAAAAAATTGTATTTGTTATTTCAGAGTTCTGTTGAGAGTTCTGAGTAGCCCCCGAGAATTCTAACCAAAACCCTTGTAGCGATTCTACAGTAGGTGGCAACTCAACTTATAATTATCACTTATGAAAATTAGCAACCCTGAATATAACTAAACTAAGAAGAAGAAATAAAAAAAATTGTGATTTTGCTTTTTGCTAGTCAGCGAAGAAAAACGTGGTTCTTCTTATTTCAACATAAAATTAGCCAAACCAGCTAAATTGGTGACCCCGACGACTAATATTCGCAACGCACCATCCTTTCGAAAAAATGGCCGAGAACGAAGTAACACCGGCTCCACATCAAGCAACTGCGCCAAGCGATGTCCAGCAAAAACCTTCCAACAGCGACTACCTGCTTAACCAAGAAAGCAATGGTATTTTCGTTAATAAAGTCAGCGTTAAAATACCACAATTCTGGGCTGAGCGACCAGAGATTTGGTTCGCGCAAATAGAAGCCCAGTTTTGCATTGCTGGAATCTCATCGGACATAACCAAATTTAACACTGTGATCGCATCCATTGAATCTCACGTGTTAGCGCAAATTACGGAGGCAGTGCTACAACCACCAGCAGAAGGAAAATACGAAAACTTAAGAAAGTGCATCATCGACCGGTTCGGCGAAAGCGAAGAGAAAAAGATGAAAAAACTTTTATCTGAATGCGAGCTAGGTGACCGACGGCCCACACAACTTTTACGGAAGCTGAGTGGTCTCGCCCGAGACAGAATAAGCAACGAGTTTCTCAAATCCCTTTGGCTTCAGCGTTTGCCCCCCTCAGACTCGCGCTATCCTTCAGGCATCCACATCTGAACTGCC
>NW_023458624.1:0-8428 GCF_013731165.1 Rhagoletis pomonella | reverse complement strand
TGCTGTTTGTGAAATCTGCATGTGCTTACTATGCCAGCTTCGCGTATACGTATGTACGCCTGTATGCACCCAGCAAAAAATAGGTAATCGCTTTTAGTGGTAACGTGTTCTAGAAGGCATAGCGTTGTAATGCCTTCGAATTTTTTCGCTTCTTTTAGGCATTGTCGGTAATGCAAAGTAGAATGTCCTACAATATTTTATTTATTTCGCTTCTTTGTTTCATTTTGGGGAAAGCAAAGTAGAATGTCCTACAATATTTTTTTTTATTTCGCTTCTTTGCTTCATTTCAGGGAATGCAAAGTAGAATGTCCTACAATATTTTTTGTTTATTTCGCTTCTTTGCTTCATTTCGGGGAATGCAAAGTAGAATGCTGCATCCTAGTCAGCTGAAAAATAGAATGAATATCAAAAAAATCTTTTTCTACCGTTAGTTTCTGTGGAACTTTGTCTCGCATAAAAATCATGTTTTGCTTTGTTCAATTTGCAGCGAAGTTGAAGTCAGTTAATGAAGTGAAGTACATGAGTGAGGAAGTACAATTTTAAGCTTAATTAAATATGCATGTATGTACATACCGATTTTTAAGTAAAATCTAAATACCCAAATACATACATATGTTTGTATAAAAACTGATTTATAAAAATTTTAATTAATTTTAATTTTTAAGACATTTTCTGATTTAATATAAATAAGTATGTACTCATCTGGGCATTCTAAATACATTAGTTTCTCTGTAAGGCATTCTTTGTTCGCTTCTCCGGATTCTGTTTATCCATGCGTTCTCCCTTCGTTTGAAGGTAATGCTGCGGGTAAGGGCTTACCGCCAATGACATGCCCATGTTAAAATAAGGCCTTCCTGAAGCGAAAGCGTAAGCGATTCCCATCGCCTAGCTCGTTTACACTTTCGCTTCTGTGGTAATCGTGTTTTTTGCTGGGCATGTACATAGGGGTGCTTTTAGTCTTGTTGGTATGTTAGTTTGTGTGTACGCCTACCAGTATGTATGTATGTATGTTCATATATTGGTACCTATGTGCAGTTGTAAGACGTATGCTAGGGTGATGTTGAATATGTTATTGTGGCGTAGGCAAAGCTACGTTACAAACTTTTTTATTATTGGTCGGAAAAAAAAACTTTATAAGAGTTTTGGTTAGAACTCTCGAGGGGCTACGCAGAATTTTCAACAGAGCTCTGAAAAACAAATGAAATTTTTTGTTAATAAAATTTTGCCCCTTGTTTTTGTTTATAACTTTTTTACTAATGGTCGGACGACAAAACTTTGCAAAACTTTTAGTTAGAACTCTCGAGGGGCTACTCAGAACTCTCAACAGATCTCTGAAAAAACAAATGAAATTTTTTTGTTAATAAAAATTTGCCCTTTGTTTTTGCTTATAACTTTTTTATTACGGTTCGGACAAAGAGCTTTATAAGAGTTTTGGTTAGTATTCTCGGGGGTTACTCAGAACGCCCAACAGAACTCTAAAAAACAAATGAAATTTTATTGTTAATAAAAATTTACCCTTTGTTTTTGCTTATAACTTTTTTATTATGGTTCGGACAAAATGTTTTATAAGAGTTTTGGTTAGAATTCTCCGGGGTTACTCAGAACTCTCAACAGAACTCTGAAAAACAAATGAAATTTTTTTGTAAATAAAAATTTGCCCCTTGTTTTTGGTTATAACTTTTTTACTATTGGTCGGACAAAACTCTTTATAAGAGTTTTGGTTAGAACTCTCGAGGGGCTACACAGAACTCTCAACAGAACTCTGAAAAAACAAATTAAATTTTTTTGTTAATAAAAATTTGCCCCTTGTTTTTGCTTATAACTTTTTCACTATTGGTCGGACAAAAAGCTTTATAAGAGTTTTGGTTAGAATTCTCGGGGGGTTTCTCAGAGCGCTCAACAGAACCCTGAAAAACACATGAAATTTTTTTGTTAATAAAAATTTGCCCCTTGTTTTTCCTTATAACTTTTTTACTATAGGGCGGAAAAAAAAACTTTATAAGACTTTAGTTAGAACTCTTAGGGGGTTACTCAGAACTCTCAAAAACAAATAAAAAATTGCCCCTTGTTTTTGCTTAAAACTACTTTACTATTGGTCGGAAAAAAAACTTTATAAGAGTATTGGTTAGAACTCTCGAGGGGCTACTCAGAATTTTCAACAGAGCTCTGAAAAACAAATGAATTTTTTTGTTAATAAAAATTTGCCCCTTGTTTTTCCTTATAACTTTTTCACTATTGGTCGGACAAAAAGCTTTATAACAGTTTTGGTTAGAATTCTCGGAGGGTTACTCAGAGCTCTCAACAGAACCATGAAAAACACATGAAATTTTTTTGTTAATAAAAATTTGCCCATTGTTTTTGGTTATAACTTCTTTACTATTGGTCGGGCAAAAACTTTATAAGAGTTTTGGTTAGAACTCTCGAGGGGCTTATCAGAACTCTCAACAGAGCTCCGAAAAAACAAATGAAATTTTTTGTTAATAAAATTTTGCCCATTGTTTTTGTTTATAAGTTTTTTACTATTGGTCGGACAAAAAGGCTTTATTAGAGTTTTGGTTAGAATTTTCGGGGGGCTACTCAGAACTCTCAACAGAACTGTGAAAAACAAATGAAATTTTTTTGTTAATAAATATTTGCCCTTTGTTTTTGCTTATAACTTTTTTATTACGGTTCGGACAAAAAGCTTTATAAGAGTTTTGGTTAGAATTCTCGGGGGTTACTCATAACTCTCAACAGAACTCTAAAAAACAAATGAAATTTTTTTGTTAATAAAAATTTGCCCTTTGTTTTTGCTTATAACTTTTTTATTATGGTTCGGACAAAAAGCTTTATAAGAGTTTTGGTTAGAATCCTCCGGGTTTACTCAGAACTCTCAACAGAACTCTGAAAAACAAATGAAATGTTTTTGTAAATAAAAATTGGTCCCTTGTTTTTGCTTATAATTTTTTACTATTGGTCGGACAAAACGCTTTATAAGAGTTTTGGTTAGAAATCTCGAGGGGCTACTCAGAACTCTCAAAAGAACTCCGAAAAAAAAACAAATTAATTTCTTTTGTTAATAAAATTTTGCCCGTTGTTTGTGCTTATAAATTTTTTAACTATTGGTCGAACAAAAAGCTTTATAAGAGTTTTGTTTAGAACTCTCGAGGGGCTACTCAGAACTCTCAACAGAACTCTGAAAAACAAACGAAATTTTTTTGTTAGTAAAAATTTGCCCTTTGTTTTTGCTTATAACTTTTTTACTATAGGGCGGAAAAAAAAACGTTATAAGACTTTAGTTAGAACTCTCAGGGGGTTACTCAGAACTCTCAACAGAACTCTCAAAAACAAATGAAATTTTTTTGTTAACAAAAATTTGTCCCCTGTTTTTGCTTATAAATTTTACTATTGGTCGGGCAAAAAACTTAATAAGAGTTTTAGTTAGAAATCTCGAGGGGCTACTCAGAACTCTCAACAGAGCTCCGAAAAAACCAATGAAATTTCTTTTTAATAATATTTTGCCCCTTGTTTTTGTTTATAAATTTTTACTATTGGTCTTACAAAAAGCTTTATAAGAATTTTGGTTAGAATTCTCGGGGAGCTACTCAGAACTCTGAAAAAAACAAACACAATTCTTTGTCAATAAAATTTGTCCCTTGTTTGTGCTTATAACTTTTATCTATTGGTCGAAAAACAACTTTATAAGAGCTTTTGATAGAACTCTCGAGGGGCTACTCAGAACTCTCAACGTAACTCTGAGAGAACAAACTAAATTTTTTGTTAATAAAATGTTGCCCTTTAACTATTGGTCGGGCAAAAAACTTTATAAGAGTTTTAGTTAGAATTCTCGGGGAGCTACTCAGAACTCTGAAAAAAACAAATACAATTCTTTGTCAATAAAATTTGTCCCTTGTTTGTGCTTATAACTTTTATCTATTGGTCGAAAAAAAACTTTATAAGAGCTTTAGATAGAACTCTCGAGGGGCTACTCAGAACTCTCAACGTAACTCTGAGAAAACAAATTAAATTTTTTGTTAATAAAATGTTTCCCTTGTTTTTGCTTATAACTTTTTTAACTATTGGTCGGGCAAAAAACTTTATAAGAGTTTTAGTTAGAATTCTCGGGGAGCTACTCAGAACTCTCAACAGAACTCTGAATAAACAAATACAATTTTTTTGTCAATAAAAATTTGTCCCTTGTTTATGTTTATAACTTTTTTACTATTGGTCAGACAAAAAGCTTTTAAAGAGCTTTGGTTAGAATCCTCGGGGGGCTACTCAGAACTCTCAACAGAACCCTGAAAACCAAATGAAATTTTTTTGTTAATAAAAATTTGCCCCTTGTTTCTGGTTATAACTTTTTACTATTGGTCGGACAAAAAGCTTTATAGGAGTTTTGGTTAGAATTTTCGCGGGGCTACTCCGAACTCTCAACAGAACTCTGAACAACAAATTAAATTTTTTTGTTAATATAAATTTGCCCTTTGTTTTTGCTTATCACTTTTTTACTATTGGTCGGACAAAAATCTTTATAAGAGTTTTGGTTACAATTCTCGGGGGTTACTCAGAACACTGAAAAACAAATGAAATTTTTTTGTTAATATAAATTTGTCCCTTGTTTTTGCTCGAGGGGATACACAGAACACTCAACAGAACTCTGAAAAACAAAAGAATTTTTTTTGTTAATATAAATTTGCCCTTTGTTTTTGCTTATCACTCTTTTACTATTGGTCGGACAAAAATCGTTATAAGAGTTTTGGTTAGAATTCTCGGGGGTTACTCAGAACACTGAAAAACAAATGAAACTTTTTTGTTAATATAAATTTGCCCCTTGTTTTTGCTTATAACTTTTTTACTATTGGTCGGACAAAACGCTTTATAAGAGTTTTTTTTTTTTATTTTTTATTTATTTATTTATAATTCATGTTTTTGTAATATAAACAATAGTCTTATTTAAGCCTCAGCGCCGAGAAGGCTTTGTAGAGGCAACAGTGTTGACAGCGTGACTTACGTCTAACTAATTTACACAGAAAAATAATAATAAAAAAAAAAGGAAATAAATACTTCAAATATTTTAAAAGAAAAATAAATTCAATATAAAATGCAAAATTTAACAGTAATTAATTATTAACAGTATTCACATTAGAAGTGTTTCCAAATTTTCGAGCAGATATTTTTTTATTTGTTGCTTAAATGTTGAAAGAACTTGTATATCTCGCAAGTAAGATGGTAAATTATTGTATTCGTGTGGCCCAGCGTATGAAATTCGCTGTTTTGTTAACTCAAGTCGACATCTTACAGATCTTAAATGCTGGGCTTGTCTAGTATTCCTTTGGGACTGGGCTATGTTTTGAGAAAACTGTATAAGGCAATGGATATTAGTTTTTAAGGCCTTAAACATATAAATTAAAACCTTTTGCTTGTATAAACCTTTTACTGGAAGAATATTTTTAGCATAATTATTGTATAGGTCAAAAGTAGAATGTCTTAACGGAAGATTGAAAACAAGTTTCAGGGCTTTATTTTGGGCTGATTGAAGTGACCTTAATGAGCTGCTCAATCTGCAACCGTAAACAGATGGTAAATAAGTCAAATGAGAATGTACGAGTGACTGGTAAATAAGCAATTTTATAGAAATGTTAAATTTATTCCTATATTTATAAAGAACTCCAATAGCAGAGGAAATTTTGGACTTTAACGACTCTATATGTTCATCCCATAGCATATTATGATTCAAAACAATTCCTAAATATTTCACCATGTCAGACTCTGCCACTGGAATACCTTCAATATAAATCTCCATTTTCTCATCATTACCACAATGATATGGTTTGAATCTTACAAATGCTGTCTTGGCAGGATTAATTTTAAGCTTGTTAATTTCAGAAAATTCAGTCAAAATAGCCGCATCATATTCAATGTTTGTTTTTAATACCTGTGAGTAATTGTACCTGTAAACTAGACATAAATCATCGGCATACATAAACAATTTGCCATTAAAGCTAATATTCTTGACATCGTTTATGTAAATGAGGAATAAAAGGGGGCCAAGTACGCTTCCTTGCGGAACTCCACATTTCACCGGTAGCTTTGTGCTTTTCGCATCACCAACCTGAACAAACTGCAATCTATTCGATAAGAAATCGCGAAATAGATCCAACGTTTTTCCATCAAAGCCATAGAGTCTTAGTTTATTAATTAATATGTCGTGATCTACGAGATCAAACGCTTTTGAGAAATCGAAAAAAAAACTCCAGCTACACCTCTATACCCTGCGTCAAGCCCTTCACATATGTGATCAATAAGATTTAACACTGCCTGTTCAGTTCCAGCTCCCTTTCTAAATCCAAACTGTCTTTCAAATAGTAATCCGTTAGAGTCTAAATAGTTCGATACCTGATCAAAAATAATCTTTTCAAAAACTTTATCTATAATAGACAACAATGATATTGGTCTTAAATTGCAAATTATATTTGAGGCACTAACTTTGGGTATAGGAATTATTTTATGCAACTTCAAAACATCTGGATAGCATCCTTCATTAACCATTTTGTTGAAAATTTCAGTAAGAAACCCTACTACCGCATTTTTCCTTATCTGAAGAATTCTAGGAGTAATGTTGTCAAAACCTGGACTTTTACTAATATTAAAATTCGACAATATACATTCGACGGCTGTCCTCTCTACCATTTGCAAACTAAAACTTGTTCTCTGGGCCGTCAATGTGCGCAAAAAATTAAAGTTCGTTTGTGTCGCACAGTGTTCCCTGCGAATACGATCAACTACTCCGTAGAAATAATCATTAATAGTTGAAGCCCTTTCTTCATCTGTCGTTAAAACACATCCATCTTCTGTTACAATATTCTTTAGAACACGATTCTTACGACCAAATTCTCTGTTTAAGAAACGCCATGTTTTTCCAGGATCACCAAGACATGATTTTAAGCTATTTATATAATATTGATTCATTAAGTCCTTGTTACATATTTTTATGATTTTGCTTATTCGTTTAAGTCTTTCAGATACGTCAGCATTGCCACGATTTTTTCTCCGAATAGCCAAAAGATACTTTTTATAAAAAATTAATGATAGAAGATTATCTGTCATCCAGGGAGTTAACTTTCTTCTTAAATTCAAGCGCCTTGTTGTTGTTGTTGTGCAATGCTCCGTGGCTTCAATGAAACCATTCATCAGATTCTTACATAACTCTGGGGATGTGTCTAATAAGCATATATTTCGAAAAATTCCATCCAAGTGAGTCCCTAACTGCTCATAATTAACAAGCGAAAACTTCTCACTTTTCATTCTCAAGCCTGCAACATATCATATTATGGTCACTCAACGCGAATGCATGGTCCCGAGCCTTTCTGTGGTACATCTATAGGATACACTGCAGAACTACTTAGGAGTTGGGAGGAATCTCAGATTGCTGCCCACTGGCGTAAGTCAAAGGGAATGAGACAATCAAATAAATTCATAACTCCTTCCAAGAGGAACTCAGAAAGACTCCGTGAACTCAGCCGGGAGGGTCTTAGGACTATTACAGGCTACCTGACAGGACACTGCAAGTTAAGGTACCATCTAAACAAAATGGGGCTTTCTGTAGAGACGGACTGCAGGTTCTGTGGGCTGGCGGAGGAAACCTCGGAGCACATTCTGTGAGACTGCCCGCGTATCATGAATAGTAGACTGATGCACCTTGGGGAACGATTGTCTTCTCCATCCAAGATTTGGAACACGGCACCCTCCAATGTGCTTAATTTCTTGAATAGCCTAAGGTTGGAGTGACTACAATCAGGGTTTAGCACAATAGATCTTTTAGGTCGCAGCGCGAGTATACCCGACGTTCTAATAAAAAAAAAAAATATGGTCACTCAAATTATTTTCAATTGAGTAAATATACGTTCTATCAGCTACATTTGAAAATATACGATCAATAGACGTTCCACTCTGAGGTCTTGTGATCAAATTGTGACAACTGTTCACATTATATTCAGAGAAAATATTAATTAAAGAACTTTGGTATCGGTTAGCAGAAAGAGTATCTATATTAAAATCACCTACAAAAAAGCACGGTGCATCATTCAATGAAATAAGCATGTTATCAACCTTCCTAAAAAAAATTTTCAATTGAACATTTCTGTGATCTGTAAAGAGATGTAATTATCAAACATTTATTCATTATCTTTATATCTTGAAGTTCTATTGAAACAGTATCTAAAAATTCTTCACTGTTTGAGATTCTGATAGAATATTTTAAGCCAGCTTTAATAAATATCGAGGTTCCGCCATACCCATCTTTCCTAGAACAATGAACAACTTCATACCCAGGAATAAAATACGAGCTAGCCAAGCTCATACTGATCCGCGTTTCCTGAACAGCAATTGTAGCAGGCAGTTTTGAAAATTTACTTAATTCATATTTAAATTTATTAAATTTGCTAATTGA
>NW_023458623.1:219742-245834 GCF_013731165.1 Rhagoletis pomonella | reverse complement strand
TTTAAAACTCAAAAAACAAATTTGAAATTTGTTCTACGCCACACATACATAAGTAAAAGCAAGCAAGCAGTGTTGAAATTTGCATTCATTAAGAGAGGAAACTGGTTACCTATCTTAATATGCGCAAATTTAAACAAAAATTTTTTAGAGTGCATCAGACTAAACTAGTACGTGGCATCACAGGTGGTGACTGAGGAGTCAGTGAGGTTTTCTTTAGCCTCTTTTGACGACTTTAAAAATACCCGCGCCCAAATGGTGTGTATCAAAAATTGCTAAATTATGGAGGAGACAGGCTTATATTATAGGGGCTCTAATAAGGGCATTTAGGGCCTGTCTAGAATTTGGGCTCGTTCCGACCCCTTTGGAGAAAAGTCGAGGTAGTCTTCATTCCCAAACCAAGGGGTAATAAATTTTGTGACGATAACAGTCTGTGCATTGCTGGCGTCCGCAGCTTTCTCACTACATTGCGGTATTCTGTTAAATAGTTTTTAGTTTCTTCATTTTTAAAGACATCGTTTACGCTTAGCTGGTGGGCACATCTTATAATTAAAATTGACTCTACTACTACTTTTCTAAATTTTTTGGTTGCTGCAGAAAAAATGTTTCTTCTTTGATATTTTTTTGATAATCAACGAAACAAAATTGTTGACATATTTTTCTGATAATTAACAAAACGAAATTGTTCTGATAAACACATAACGTCAACATTATCAATGTAAAAAGCAAAAACGATTTTGTATTTTCGTTTATTGATAAAATTAACGTTAATGTGCAGCCCTGGTTTTGAACGCAGCGCTGCTTGTACATAAATTTGGCTTTACGCGCAGTGCTCAGCCTTTAACGCACTTGCTAATTTATCAAGTTCGCGAAAACAACGTGCCGAATTCCTGAAGCCCAACAAATTGACATATGTACATTAGGGTGGACCAAAAACAGTAAAGTCAGAATTGTAGTGCTCTCACCCCCTAAGATTGTTCTATATCGAAAAAAGTATACCTCTATTTTTTATTTTGAAATGAAAAAATATTTAGTGGTCGCTCAAAGTTTTCTATGTATTTTTATATGGGAGAAAAACATCTTTTCGTAGAAATGGTATAGAATTCTGGAAAATCAATATTTTTCGATCGGAACTCTCTAGTTCCCTTCAAGAGACTCTCAGTAATAATACCCCACTGTTTATATAACCATTTATTAATACGAACGATTTTTTATTGGTTCTTCCATTGCATTTTTTGGGGTTATTGTGGGTTTTTGGCGGACCTTGTATATTATAGTTGCGAAGAAAAAGTGGTGAAATAAACAATTGAGTATTATTACTCTCTTTGTAGAGAAAGAGAGTTTTCCGAAAGAAAAGTATTGATTTTTAAGAATTGTATACCATTTATACGAAAAGTGGTTTTTCCCATATAAAATACATGGAAAACTTTGAGCGCTTTGAGCGACCTCTAAATAGTTTTTGATTCCAAAATAAAAAAGTAGAAATACATTTTTCTCGGTATAGAACAATCGTAGGGGGTGAGAGCATACAAATTGCAACTTTACCTTTTCACATGCATTTTTGGACCACCCTAATGTAAATACATATGCACATCATTGATTTGCTGTTGTTTGTGCATGCCACAACAGCAGACCTGCAGCAGACCCGGCGGGCATATTCGCGTATACATACACGCTCTGCTTTAGAAGGCAGCGAAACCCTGCAAAAAATCGGGGCATTAATTAGTCCCAACTAGTCTCATGCGGGTACTAATGGAGGTCAATTAGTCACAACTCATCCCTCATGGGTATAATTGGAGATCAATTAGTCCCCAACTCATCTCTGACGGGTACTATTAACGAATTAATGATATGTACGCACTTAGTCAATGAAATTTCATGTGCGGCGTTGGCACACAGAGAGAGTATTCGCCTAACAAAACTGAGCACCCCGGTTCGAATCTCAGCTGGCGCAAATTTTTATTTTTATTTTTTAAAAGTGACTAGTCGCTTTTTATACCCGTTCGGGTATAAAGGTGAACAATTAGTCTCTTCATAGGACATGTCCGAACAAAAGCGATCAGTTCATTCCATATAAAGAGATCAAAAGTGGTATTAGTCGCATGCTCCTTTGCGATTGCTCCCGGAGTCATCCCGGATTAGTCCCATTTTTTGCAGGGAAGCTTCATTCAACCGCACCGC
The DNA here is from genome assembly GCF_013731165.1 of Rhagoletis pomonella. NCBI lineage: Eukaryota > Metazoa > Arthropoda > Insecta > Diptera > Tephritidae > Rhagoletis > Rhagoletis pomonella. The sequence continues at coordinate 243,656 of NW_023458623.1, read as the reverse complement.
TTGTTCGCACGCACACAGTGACATCAATTTCTCGCACGCTACAAAAATTCTCCGTCGAAGCTGCCTGCCTCTGCACTACAGCATTGGAAAATTGGAATTAGGCTAGACAGAGGCAGGATTCCCATAAAAAGCACGGCTAAATTACTTTACCATGTCAATTTTAATTTGAACATACTTATGTTCTATGTATGCATGTATTCAAGTCTAACTCAATTGATTGAATGCCGATCGGTTGAACTAACATTGTTGAGTTTTGTTTTGTGCAGAATTTGCATGAAGCGAAGCAGACATTTATTTGTGTTATTTATTCTGCATGCTACTACAACGATCTAAAATTAGGGTTCTGCTGTGCAGCGGCAACTTTTTTCACGAACTTCATCGTTACGAAATAAAGGAAAATCTGAAGATCAATGTATGTACATATGTATGCCACACCAAGAAGCAAGGCAAATTTATACAATGTGGTGTTGATGGCGAATTTAGATTTTCGCTGCGGTACTTCTTAATGTCAAAATGATGTGTTTGTTGTAAAATGAATTCGCCTTGTTTACAACAATCACATCATTTGACATTAGGAAGTACCGCGGCGAAAATCTAAATTCGCCATCAGGGTTGCCACTGGAAAAAAATAAAACTTACCATCCAATTAAAAAAAAATCTACCATATCTGGAAAAAATCTACCAATATCATTTTAGCTATTTCAATAAAAAATTTACAGTTTTCTAATAAGGAACATTTTATTTAACTTCGCTCTTTGAGAGCATATAAGTTTTGTTTCATAAAGAATGAAGATATTCGGTTTTCGATCAATACAAACTTAAAGCTTAATAATTTATACATGTATCTAAAAAAAAAAATGTTTGTAAAATTTACATTTTGAAAATTTACAAGAAATACGTATAAAAATACATGTACCTACATATGTGTGATTATTCACATTACCCAAGGCCTTACATACAATTTTTGGAAATATGCTTTTTTTCAAAATATTCCGTTTGTTTATATCTTGAAAATGCAATTGTGAATATTGTTTCCAGAAACCCGCGATAAAGCATTCATTATAAAAGCTTGAAAAATTGTTTGCTTCACTTAAAAACAAATTCATCATTAAGGGCCTTTGGTAACTTTAACTAAAGTATATACGTATGCACTTATGTACATATGTATTTACTTGAATGCTTCATTTGCACACCACACATAGTGTGGTTCGATTTTTTCAGCAATGAATTCTTTTGATAGCATTATTGTATCAACAGTACTTATATTTAGTTGGTTTCTAATCCTAGTTTTTATGAGGTTTAAATCAGAAAACTTCCTTTCTGCAGCAGCAGAACTATGAGGTAGTGACAAAATCTTAAATACGAAGCTCGAGAGATTTTTAAAACATTGTTCTCCCAGCCCATTTTTTTGCAATGAGATTTTTTCCCAAAAATCTATAATATCCATATCAGGCTGAAGGCCGATGATGCTTAGCCTCAACATTTTCCATTCTGTATTAACATCTTCCGAGTTTCCTTCAACCAAATACGGAAATGTTGGAAGTAAAGGCAACAATGAAAGTTCATCATTTGAAATAACTTCAATCGGAGTTATTATAGGGGTATTCTCTGAGTCTTGCAAAGCCCTTGCATGGTGCACAGATTGCACGTATTGCACGGTTAAAACCGGTTTTCGTATGGGACAGCTTTGCAAACCGTGCAATCCGTGCACCGTGCAAGGGCTTTGCAAGACTCAGAGAATACCCCTTATGTTATTATAGACAGATATTGCAAGTCTTTTCTGGAAAAATCAAATCGCTTTTTAAAGTGAACAATAAGCCCAACATAAAACTTTAAAATATATTCTTTAACTTCAATCACTTCGGATTGACAAAGACCGGACTTTTTTAGAAAGGTTTCTGTATTATTACCAATAAAGATTTGATCTATATTCAAAAACATGTCCTGCTGCGCCTTGCTTATGTTTTCAAACGTAATTTTTTCGTCGTTATAGTTACTTAGTTTTTCAAACACTGTTTTTCATAAAATTAGATAAAATAAGTTTAATGGTCATATTCACGAAGTAGACGAATTTTTTCTGATTGGAAATCTTTGTTTAAATCGTTAATTATTTTAAGAACATATGAATGGAATAAGAAGTAAACCCTTAAAGAGGGATTCCCCATTTTTTCACCAATTTAGCCGCATTAATTCTATTCACTGCAATTACGTTGGAAACAATATATAATTGCAAGGCATCCCATTGCTCAATAATTCGGTTAATCACTCCTTCTAATGCAAGCCATCGCGTGGTTGAAACGCCTAATATTTTGCGCGGCTCAACCTGACAATATTCTTGAAATTCTTTGAAATCGTATATTCGTTTGGCACTATTCGCAAAGAAAGTATAAATGTTCCGACATAATTTGTCTATTTCAATTGGTAGCTTTTTGCATGCATAGGCAGAACACAGATGCAAAGAATGACACGAGCATTTTATGTAAAATGTATCCCCATCTTTCATAAATTTCGCCTTTAGGCCACCCAGTTCCCCTGCCATAACATTAGCTCCGTCAGTTGCTAGCCCTATTACATTAGGGGTATTCTCGAAGTCTTGCATGATGCACGGATTGCACGAAATGCAAAAATACTATTCCAAATTTGGAAGAGTACGAGAGCACCCCAATGCAAAGTGGTAGCATGTATGGGTAGCAAGCAGCGAAATTATGTATCAAATACAATAACAAGATACAGCACAAAAAAAATTAAATGAGCGAGATGAGAGGAGTGAGAGAAATATGTAGCAATTCCAACAACAAAACAACTAGCACAGGGTCGCATTTATCTTGCTATGCTATTTCTGCAAAATATATACATGGGTTTCGACGTTGCATATTTTGCAGCGATAGGAAATGTTATTTCCCATGTATTTTGTTGTTGTGTGTTTGCAATTTATGCCATCCATGCAATCCGTGCTGCGTGCAATGGCTTTGCAAGATTTGGAGAATACCCCTATTCTTTAATGGCATGATAGTTGCAGAAAAAAAATCGTTGATGTAATTATACAACGAATCGGCATCCGTGTTAGAAACTTCGATGAGACTTAGAAACCTGTCTCGCACTTTATGAGCTAACTTGTCATAATATCTCACAATAACTAGCGATTTTTTACTGCCGACGTCCGTCGTTTCGTCGATGATGCAAGAAAATTTTGTTGTTTGAAGAACGGACACAATGTTTTCTTTTGCCTTAGCTCCCAAGACTTCAGTCAACATCTTTGATTTTGTTCTGCCGGACAGCACTCACTTAGCAATTGAGGCAAAAATCCATTAACAAAAAATATAAATTGTGCTGTGTGCAAAACATAGTCAGATTTAGTTCGGCATGGTAAATTTTTTTTTTAAAGCTGGCCTGATCCGTCTTTAAACATTGTTTAATTTGTATTTGATTTTTTTTCTTCGCAACATTTCGCAAATGCTTTTTTAAAGAAGCGTGATTTTTGAGGTGACTGTAGTGGCTTACCAAATTAGTTCGCAGGCGATACAATAGCACCCGCCATTTATGTTCCTAAGCCAAGAAAATGTGGCCAGCCACTCCGTCCGAAACTTTCTCCTGGTCTCAGGCTTCCGTTCGTCGCTCGAGCTTAAAATAATACAAAATTTTAGTAAATCATGCAAAATACACAAAATGCCTATGTGTGAACCTGCTCTCATTGCCACTGTCCATCTCTGTATTTGCACTTGTCGGGATGTCTTTTCGAACAACAAATCTGCGGTATTTATTAATTAAATATTTCATATATACAATGACATTTTCTAATTACATACCTGTCCATTTTTCTTTTTACTAATTCAATTCTTCCACCACGATTTCAGTTAAATGAATTTTGAACACAGTATATACAGTAATAAACCTTTTTGAGTAATCCTCGGGGGTAAGGAGCATGCATTTTGTTGATTCAGAGTTGTATACAAAATTACTGTGGTATGAAAGGGAGCAACGACCGTACTATGGCAGAGTGGCGCAAGTCATGAATGTGTAATAGTGCCCGAAACTAATTGCAAAATTGTAATAACATTGCAACTTATTGTCTATTATTATAGATACTAGTACAGATAGTTCATAGTTCATAGTTCAGTGTATAATAATTAATATTACACCGTACATGATAATGAACTGTTAAATGCTGAAAACGCTTGTAACTTGTAGATCACTCAAACTTGGGTGTGCTTAATGGACTGTCTGGGCGGATGCGCTGGCAGGCATTGGGGTATGTATAGCTATACAAACCTTGTTTTTTTTTTAATAAAGACTTAAATATATTCGGAAATTTAGAATTTGGCTTGATAAATTCACAAAACTTACGCTTTTCATAAAAATATAATCTTACAATGGACTTTTTTTATTTTAAACTTACATTTAAGAAAACTCCATTCAATGCTATAATTACGATTTGAGTTTTCCAGTTTATAAAACACAAGCGTTAATTACGTACTTAACTATTGATATTATTCTTCATTAAGCATGAATATCAGCATACATTAAAGATGAATATTATACTTCACCTACATTTAGTTCATATATAACACATAGTTATGTGTATTTTTCCTCGAAATGAACTTTTTCTAATCATGAGGCGAAATTCCCCACAGTAAGTGTTGCCGTGCGCGCAAAACGAAAGCGCTGCACACAACCCAAAAGTACTCCTCTGGGACCAAATGGTGAAAAACTGCGAAAAGGTTTATTACTTTATATACTGTGATTTTGAAACGAGCTAGGTATGTTCGCCCTTTGTTGATATACATAAAAAGGCATATATGTAATACTTCTATATTAGTTGTGTTTTTTTTACAAATTATCCAGTAAATTGCCAGTAACTCTCCAGTAACTTTATTTCTAAGAATTCGCTCTCATAGAAAAAATTTGCAAAAAAGTACGCGAACGCTTTTCCAGTAATAATTTGCAAGTTTCATGAACAGCTCATAAATTGGTTGTTTATTCGCAGCAAATTCCTTATAGAACAATATATTTTGTATTTAAATAGGTTTATTTTGTGAAATTCAACAATAAAAAGCCACAAACAGTTTCCTTATTAGTTTAAATTTCATCCAGCAACATGCGATCAGCTGTTTTTCGTACTGGCAAATTCTTACAAGTAAAAATTTATCCAGTAAAATCCAGTAAAAACTTGCAACTTCAGCTGTCATTTTTCGCTCTCTCAATTTCCCCTACTTTGCAAGTTTTTGCGTACGAAAACGCCAAAACATGAAAATTCGTAAAAACTTTTACTGGATTTTACTGGAAATGAGTAAAAAAACGCAACTATTGACAGTAAGCTAACATCTCGATGTGTAAGCATTCCGAAATCAAAGCGAGACAGTCTAGTACTGTTTTTGTCAATGTATTGTGTACTTGAGTGCTGGTTTTGTAAATGTGTCGTGTACATGTTTATTTATAAACGTATGTGTTCCTTTTCTTTCGTAAGAGTTTATTGATATATCTGTACTGTAGTGTTTTCGGACGGTACTAGCTCTTACTGCCAATATATATACATATATTTTTACATATATGTAAAAAGGTGAACATTAATCCGTTCGAAAACTAATGTAATAGAGTAAATAGTAAACATCATTTTGAAAGCGTTTGGAAAGAATTTGATAATATAAAGATAATTAAGAAAAATAAAGCTAGAACTTAAATTTTCAGCTTTCGTTTGTTTTCTGCATAAAATATTTGATCAAAAATCTACCAAAATGGAAAAAAAGTTACCTTTTTACCAAACGAAATTTTTCTACCAGTTTCGGTAATAAATCCAAAGTGGTAACACTGTTCGCCATCAACACCACCTTGTATAAATTCGCCTTGCCAAGAAGCTAAAGCTGAAATTAGTCGAGAACGCAGAACGTGTACTTAAACGCAGTCTGTATACGCAGAATTTTGTTGATTACTGGAGCCCTCAGTGTTGCTTACTACACTGTTGCCACTCATCAATGCCTTTTCATAAACTTACCCTTTCAACTACAATTTTTCGTGCTATAATAGATTTTAGCTAAATATAAACTACTTAGTTTTCAACAAAAACCTTATTCAATAGTAAATTTCAAATATTTTAAACATATTTTGAGTAGGAACTTATATCTTTTTTACCATCTGTAAAACTGACGAAGTGGCAACCGTCTAAAGAAGGAGAAATCAGCTGACACGGAAAAATCTAAATTCCGCAGATTTCTGCGCTACGGGCTACAACTACAGAAAAATTCTGCGGTGTTGAGTTTTCATTTACATGGCGCTTTGGTAAGACAGATCGTGTCAGCTGACTCGGGTTTACGTACCGGTAGGTTTACGTTCTTGACTAATTTCAGCTTTACAGTGACCATGTGCCGATATCGCAGCAAGCAGCATTTTGAAGTAAACAAACAAAAACAGTTGCCAAACGAAATACACGATGTACAGTGTTTGTTTGTTTGAACGCAGCGCTGCTTGTACATACATAAATTACGCTTTGGGCGCAGCGCTGGTTGTACATAAATTTCTCTTTGCGCATGTCTGAGGCTGGCAAAGGTTCTTTTTTTAATTTTTGCGCTGTGCTAGCTGAGTATAAAAAGAGAAGAGAATAGAGAAATATGTAGGTCAAGCCGAATTTATACAAGGTGGTGTCAGTGATCGGATTTAAAAAAAAATTTTTATGGTAGAATCTGGAAAAAAATGTAGTAGATTTAAACAAAATGTGGTAGATCTCAGGGTTTGGATTAAACTTTGTACAAAAATTTAAAAAATGTTGCAAAATTTCACCTAAATTGCAAACATTTTAATTAGAGTCTAACAAAAAAATTAATTTTAGTATAATAAAGTGCAAGATTGAAGTTGCTAAAAATTGCGTTGAGTTTTGGCAATATTTTTCCTTGACAGTGTAAAATATCAAAATATTTTTCGAACATATTTTGAAAGATTTCTGTAACCTTGCGGAGTGCTGCCAGCTTTTCTTTTTATCACATCACGATGTAGCGAACAAATTTGGCACGTTCCAGAAACCGCTGCTTGGGATTTGACGATTTTGACAATTCTCAAGTAAAAGTAAACAACGCTTAAGAAACTTTAGATACACTGAAATTTGCTAATGCTTTCACAAAAATCGCCATTTTTTAACATTCTCGCTATTAATTTTTTTTTATAAATCATATATTTTGCAATTTAACACAATAAAACCACGTTTCCTGTTGAAAATTTTAATATTGGGAATATTTACTATTTTACGGTTTATTTTATCCTCCCATTCTGCCTGTTGTTAGTGTTTAGTGTTGGACAATTTGTGCTCTTAAACTTAAGAAAATCATGTCGAGCAAAAATAAAACTACTCAAAAACGCGAATATGTGGTAGATTTCAGACCTTGTGTGGTAGACGTGGTAGATGCTCAAAAAAGTGGTAGATCTACCACAATGTGGTAGAAGTCCGATCACTGGGTGGTGTTACTGGCGAATTTAGATTTTCGCCGCTGTACTACCGAATGTCAAAATGATGTGTTTGTTGTAATATGAATTCGCCTTGTTTACAACAAACACATCATTTTGATATTAGGAAGTCCCGCGGCGAAAATCTAAATTCGCCCGTAACACTACCTTGTTTAAAATTCGCCTTGATGTATGTGGTTTGTTTATGCTCCCAAGCACAAACGCGTGAAAGGCAAACGGTCTAGCAATGCGTGGTATTGTTGATCAACTTAATACTTTAATTAAACAAATTTATTATTAAAATTTCATTTTAAAAATACCACTGTGTCCTACTGTGGTAGAAATATGTCATTTTAAAACTTGAATCATAGAAATCGACCCAGTACATCGGCTGTTTTGCTCTCACGTTGGGTTTGAATTTTATATATACAGTGAAACCCGCTTAAGGACCCCCCCGCTTAAATACCTAACCCGCTTAAAACACATTTTTGGGCAGTATGAATTTTTGAATGTAATCTGAAGAAAATCCCTCTCTTAAGTGCCTCCCCGCTTATTTACCCAACCCGCCTAAGTGCCTAAATTTTTCGTACCCCATTTACCACTTTACATATAATTTACCCCTTTTAAGTGCTCTTTTAGAATTCCTTAAAATATTTACATATTTTGAAATTCAGTGACAGCGTTACACACCTTCGACAAAAAAATTATAAAAAATCAACGGTAATTTTTAGCCACTTGAAACCAGCACATTGTTACACCAAAATTTAATGGGCTATAAAACTGTATTATCAAAAAACACTTCAGAGAAAAAAGTATTAAAGTTTCTTTAAGTATTGTATAAAATCTTAAGCTTAGGTTTATGTGATATTTGTTAGGGAATGAACTGTATTTTAATTGAAAAATCTTAAATAATGCTACGGTCTTGGTTTTAAACTCCGTATACATACTTCATTAAATGTTCATGTTTTATTCAAGGATTTACATATTTATGTAAGTTAACAAAAATATTTAACTACATCAATAATTATGTTCGCTTAAGTACCCGCATCGAGGTACTTAAGCGGGTTCTTTTAAGTACCCAACCCGCCTAAATACCTCAAAAACTGACATTTTTCGTGAGGTACTGAAGCGGGTTTTACTGTAGTATATAGATGTATTTCACATGGCACGCTTTGATTTATAAGAAACAAATCAGAACATTTTTTGACACTTTCGATACCAGAAGCAACAAAAAAATACACGCAACTGTTGTTATTGCTCTAAAGCTACTATCTGTTTGATATGCCTTGATATAACCTAGAGCTAGCTCACTAAGGTGCACGAACTACAACTGAACGGTTAACTCAAAAGAACTAAAGTGCCCTACTCTAATGTACAATAATTTTTTTTGTATAGGGTCCGACCATCTTGTGCAAGCTCACAAATTATTTGCTGAAGATTACATACTCACCCATTACTTGAACGGGCCTCATCGTACGCTTTAGAGAAATGCACATCTTCGGCAGAATCATACCCTTCAGCAAAGTCGCCGTCATTAGTATTGCTTGTATCAACTGATTTTATGCTTCTCTGTTGTCGATTCTCAGTTTTATTCTGCGTAAATTTGCTTATGACTGCAGGGTCTCTGTTATAGTTTTTTTTAGAATCACTTTCTATATCCAGGAGTGCTATGGGAGAATTATTTTTATCTCTTTGATGATTGATTTTATCGAATAGAATATTAAGCACCCGAAAACGTTCTGATATTATAGACACATTTGATACGAACATTCCTTGTACTATACTTCCAGCAACGTATGGGAATGTTATAACCATGTTTGATACAATGCAATACGGTCCGTAATACCTTAAAATGAAAAGTGGAATTTGATATATTTTTAAAGATTAATCGGATATATTATGTACTTGAAAGCCTCTTTTACATCGTAGAAAATTGATAATCCAAATGCTAATAAAACAAGTACCCAAGTTATATAGAACAGCCTTTTCTTTTCAGGCATAACCAGTTTGTTACGACCATTAGCCAACTTGACGCAATCAGCAGTTAGTGCGTCAATTTCCTTCAGCCTTTTTCCAAACTCGATGTAGAATGATTTTCGACGCAAAATCGTTAGGAAATGAACCGTTAAATAAAGGAAACATCCCACATATATCAAAAGTGTGATACTAAGGCGGCAGATGCTGTTACATTCCACCAACTGGTGTACGCCGAACCCTTGAAAGTTGACGTAGTAGTAGCAAACTAGGTATACAAGTGGCATAACAACGACGAGGCCATAGTCCACGGCAATATTTGCATCGAGTTCTGTGCTATTGAAAGGCACTAATCCTAATATCTGTTACGGAAAGAAGAGACATTTTTTTGATTACACTACATAGTTTAAAATAATTCTAATTCTAAGCAATGAGAACAGTTTTCGAAATATAAAAAGTCAAAAAGTGAGTTAATTAAATCTATATATTATTCTGGAACAAGGCACTTATTCCCAGCGATCTACAAATCGCACAGAGACAAATTATACATCAAATTAAAGTTCTCGATCTGAAACTTTGCACAAATATTTGCGTCGAAAGATTTTAAAATTTTTACATTGAGCAAAGCATTGCTACGTTCGGAAGATCTACAAAGAAAATGTTTCCTTTGTCTCTGTACATACACGACGTTGTTGCATATCCATACATCCATACACACTATCAACAACAACATTAGGGCGGGTGATAGTGAAAATATATTGTATCATGAAGTCAACAACAAGCCTGCAAAATATTAGTCTTTTATTTCAATTGTAAGAGCCCGCGCATCGACCACCAAGTGACCCACAGCACACTAGTCGAATAAGACCAATTCTTGTTAAAAATTCTGGGTTCATGCATGTTATTAGATAATGAACCCGTTAACGCAAAAGATAAAGTTAAATATGCTTACTCGCAGCCCTTTAGCTTACCGTTAATCTCAAATTTTAATTATTCTCTTGATAATTGCCCTGACCTATTGCCAAAAGATGTAAAGAACAGCATTAATATTTATTACTGGCGTGCATTTAGGTCACTGGTTCCAAATATTCGAACCTTTTTTTAATTTAGCTATAGTTTGCGAATTTTCGCAAATTTAAGAACAATTTCGGTAGCTCTAATAGAAAAGCCATTATTTTCACTCACCGTGGAAAAATTTTGTTTTGCAAATGTGTATGGAAACACTGAACAGGCACAACTTCTAGAAACACTAATTATGCATACAATATAAAAATTGCAAATATAGGAAAATTACAAAAAATGTTGTTCACAATTTTTTTTATTTTAAAATAATTTGTTTATAATCTGAACGATTTTCATCATATCTTATTACATTAAACGAGCAATTCTTGTATATATATATATATATCCATAGGGTTCTCGGAAACAGCTCTAACGATTTTGATGAAAGTTTGTACACATATAATGTTTTGGATTTTAAGGTTATCTGAATAGGCATTATCTCTGAGAAGACTCGTATAAGGTTGCCACTTATTCGAAATTAGTTACAAATTAATTAAAACATCATAATATGGGTATCAAATGGAAGGTATTTTAAATACCCCTAATTAAAAAATATTTTTAAAAGGTTGCCACCTATTTTGCATCGCATATTTATTTAATTCTTTGTTTAGAAAAAAAGGTAAAATATGGATACCAAGAGAATGTTCTTAAACAATGCTTTCCCTAAATAAAAAAACTAGCAGACCCGGCGAATTTCGTCCCGCCCAAAATTTTTATATATTTTATTGAAACTTTTTGGTCCAACATTTTCACCAACAATTCACGTTTACGATTTTCATTGGCACATTCGTCTGCTAAGATTATGGTTTGGTGGTCATTTGCCGCTTTAAATAACCTAAGGAAAGTGTTATATCCGTGAAGAAGTTCTTGAAATTCTCCAGTTGTGCGGCATTTCATAGCACGGTTATTCGCAAAGTGAAATACATTTTTTCCTCTTCACTCCCTGGCGGCAACAAGGAGCCGGTTCTATAGTGAATGTCCTAAAAGCTTTACAGTATAGTTAGTGACAATTTCAAAATGGGTGCGAATCATTGTTCTACAGAAATACAATATAAATATACTTATTTAAGACGGAATACCTTAAAAGTTTGAACGCATAATAATATTGGAAAATCACATCCATTGGGCCAATTGCAACGCAGGAGCGTCGATATACTCAATGGTGCAACGGGTCGATTTAATCTGACCTTCACAGCCCCTTTTCTCACTTGGCTATTTTTAGTAATAACTCGACTTCAGCACCACTTGGCAGCAGGTTTTTGCAATAGTATTACATACATATTTAAAACATTAGCCAAATCGGATCATAAATAAGATTTTTAGTAATAACTCAACTACAGCGCCACCTGTCGGATTAAATTGTGAAACTAAACCATCCAGAGACCCACTCAAACACACACAAACAGTTTCGTTAAAATCCGTACAACCATTTAGGAGGATTTCACTCACAAACACACCTACAGAAGAGTTATAAATACATTCAAAGATAGCTAAAGGTCGGTACGTTTGTAGGCCTCACACCCCTTTTTAAAATAGCCCAAATTTTTTCCATGAGAGATATGCAGTATAAAAATTCGATTTATATGGGAGGTGCCACGCCCCCCTTTCCAACAGCTGCCCTTTCTTCGTGAGTATGCTATTGATTTCGTATATCTCCATACCAAGTTCCAGAACTCTACCATGAACACTTCCAAAAATATGCAGTATGAAAAATTCGGTTTGTTTCGAAGATGCCACGCCCCCTTTTCCAATAGGTCCAATTTTTCTCCAAGAGTATGCGATTTATTTCGTACATCTCCATACAAAGTTCCAGAACTCTACCATGAACACTTCCAGAGATATGCAATATGAAAAATTTGGTTTGTAAGGTTTTCAAATAGTTCCAATTTTTCTCCAAGAGTATGCGATTCATTTCGTACATCTCCATACAAAGTACCAAAAAACTTCCAGAGATATGCAGTATGAAAAATTATGTTTGTATGGGAGATGCCACACCCCTTTTTACAATAGCTCAAATTTTTCTCCAAGGGTATGCGATTGATTTCGTATATTTACATACCAAGTTCCAGAACTCTACCATGAACACTTCCAGAGATACGTAGTATGAAAAATTTGGTTTGTATGGGAGATGCCACACCCCTTTTTACAATAGCTTATATTTTTCCAAGGGTATGCGATTGATTTCGTATATCTCCATACCAAGTTCCAGAACTCTACCATGCACACTGTCAGAGATATGTAGCATGAGAAATTCGGTTTGTATGGGAATTGCCACGCCCCCTTTACATATAGATTTTTTTTAGCTTAAAACCATCCTTGGAACACGTGCGGCAGGTGGCAGTTTCAAAAAAATCGGTTCAGCCGCTCTCGAGCCTTGCGAAACCTAAAAAACGGCTTTCAAAATATATATTAGCTGAGATATATTATAATTATATTTTGACAGTATCCGTTGTTTCTGATTGGCGCAAAAAAATCTTGCCAAGTGACGAATCCTTGATATGGTCGTTGCTCAAAACTATTTATATTTGAAATTGCATGAAAATTGGAAAACAGGAATCTATAAGCTTATCCAGGCAAAAAGCTACCTACGTACCGAATTTCAAGCAAATCGGGCCATAAATACGATTTCTTCGATTAGATCGGTCCCTGGTCCACTTCTCGGAAAACATGGATCATATATGCTAAAAAGCTACTTACGTACCAAATTTAAAGCAAATCGGACCATAATAAGATTTTTTCGAATAGATCCTATATGCTAATATATGCTAAAAAGCTACCTACGTAATGAATTTTAAGCAAATCGGACCTTAAATACGATTTTTTCGAATAGATCGGTCCCTGGTCCACTTCTCGGAAAAAATGGACCGTATGTGCTAATATATGCTAAAAAGCTACATACGTAGCGAATGTTAAGCAAATCGGACCATAAATGCGCTTTTTTCGAATAGATCGGTCCCTGAACTACTTCCCGGAAAAAATGGATCATATATGCTAAAAAGCTACTTACGTACCAAATTTTAAGCAAATCGAACCATAATAAGATTTTTTTCGAATAGACCGGTCCCTGGTCCACTTACCCGAAAAAAGTAATTTTTTTTAGCCTCAAATATGGTGGTTACCCAAAGCTATTTATATACTAAATTTCATGAAAATCGGACCAGCCGTTCGCGAGATTACCTGTTACAAAAAAAAGGGACTTCTCTTTATATAATTAGTACAGATGTCATTCCTTAGGATAATAGTGTAAGGTTGCCACTTATTTTCGATTCTTCACAATTTATCTAAAACATCGCAATATGGATATCAAATGAAAGGCATTGTTGAAAACTTTGGTCAGAAAATATTTTTCATCAGGGTTTCCACGCTTCTATGTAATACAAATTTCTATTTTGTTATTTGCAATCAACATTTTTTTATACATTTACATATACATAGTACATACACGCTCAAGATATGTACAATTCATTCCAGCATATTTCGGAATAGGGTTGCCACCTAAATTTTAGAGTAAGGAATTTACTTAATAGATATCGAAATCCATTTTTTTGTTTGTTTATTTCCAAAATATTTTTTTAAAGCTATCCAAATCTTGAAAACTTCAGAAAGGATATGCACTCCGGGCAAAGCTCGGTCAACCTGGTACTTATTATAATAAATCAGTAACAGTAAGTCTCGCCTTCAATTTGGTAATTATTACTTACCGATCGAATAACATTTACCAAAGTTATATCGAAAAACTTAACTGGATCTCCATTTTTATACCTTTCATGAGCATGAAATGGTATTATAACTTTGGTCCGATGTTTGTAAGTACCAGAACAAAAAGAGATAGACCCATTAAAATGTATACTTATATGATCAGAACGTCGAGCTGAGTTGATTTAGCCATGTCCGTCTGTCCGTCTGTCCGTCTGTCCGTCTGTTTGTATGCAATCTAGTCTCTCAGTTTTCGAGATATCCGGATCAAATTTGGTAGGTGGGTGTATTTTTATAATGTATTAATCATTTGTCGGAACCGGAAGAATCGGACCACTATAACATATAGCTCCCATACAACTGATTGTTCAGATATGAGATTTTTCGTTATAACTTCTTCATTTATGCAGCTACGAACATGAGATTTTGCAGTATTTGCACCCATTATCAACAGAATTCTTACAGTGAAAATTACAAAGATCGGGTCACTATAACCTATAGCTCCCATACAACTGATTGTTCAGATATAAAATTTTTCGTTATAACTCCTCCATTTATATAGCTAGGAACATGAAATTCCGCACTGTTTTCAATAATTATTAACAGAAAACTTACAGTGAAAATTAAAAAGATCGGGTAACTATAACCTATAGCTCCCATACAACTGATTGATCAGATATGAGATTTTTCGTTATAATTCATCCATTTATGTAGCTAGGACCATGAAATTTCGCGCTGTTTTCACTCATTATCAACAGAAGACTTACAGTGAAAATAACAAAGATCGGGTCACTATAACCTGTAGCCCCCATACAACTGATTGTTCAGATATGAGGTCTTTTATCATAACTCCTCCATTTATGCAGCTAGGAACATGAAATTTCGCACCATTTTTGCTCATTATCAACGGAATACTTACAGTGAAAATAACAAGGATCGGGTGACTATAACATATATGTATCTTCCATACATCTGATTGTTCAGATATGGGATTTTACTGTAAAACTCCTTTATTTGAACAGCTAAAACCGATAAATTTCGTAAGATATTTTATAAATAATAATACAAAGTCTACTGAGAAAATCGTCAAAATCTATGCTGTATAAGCTTTATCTCCTATACCACTGATTGTTCAGATACCAGTTTTTGCGATATATCTCCTTTATGTAGGAAACTAAACCCAATAAATTGTGTTACCGGTTTACATACCGATCACATAGCAGTGAAAATCACTTAGATTGGTGCCATATAAAGTATATCTTCCATACCTCTGATTGTTTAGATGCGATTTTTTATATAAGTATGTAACTCCTCTATCGATGTATGCAGATGTATTCAAAAGCAGTAATCTGTCAAAGTAAAATTTGCAGATGTTCATGAAAGGTATGAAGCCTTCGGCATAGCCGAAGACAGCGCTGCTCTTACTTGTTTTTTTTAAATTTCTCTTCAGTTGTATAAATAAAATCTAAATCTATAAATATATCTATATACAATCGTACTCAGACAACTTACATATCAAATTAAAGTACTCGATATGAAACTTTGCACAAACATTTCAGATTTAAAAACCATTCGATTTATGTACATACATACATATTTGCACGGAAAGATTTTTACAATTTTACACTGAGCAATTTTAAAATGTAAAACTGAACCTCACACAGGCATTCTAATTTTCAATTTCCAACAACAACAATTTTGAACAATTCGTTTCTTTATTTTTAATTCTGTACAATTTTAAAATGCTGGAAAACTTAAAAAAACTCCTGGCGGACGAACTGAGGGATCGGTAAAGTATTTTCCACTCTCGATAAATATGCGTTTCAGAGAATCTGATTCTTTTAGTATTATTTTGTGGGTTAGCGAAGGGCGAGAACTCTCGCCTGTCTCAAAAATTAAGATAAGTGCCACAAGAGATTATTTTACGAGTCGATTAGGTATTTAAACCTCAGCCTGGTGTAATTAATCAAAACTACTTGAAGGATCGATCAATTTCGTGTCCTAAGAATAAGCACTGTCGGTAATTAATAAAGAAATAGTTAATATGTCGTTCGGAGAAGAAAATTTTTACTATGGCGTCGATATCTACTGCCGTTTCTTAATATCCACAGGAGCAAGTGGAGTCGGGAGTAACACACCTTATGACTTGATACTAAAAGTTAGAGCAGTTGTGATTTTAATCCCCGACCTAAATATGTTTTTATGTATATATGAAGGGTTAGTTAATGGTCTCGCCTAATAGTTAAAGAACTACAATATAAAGGTTTGGATGCCGCAAATCAATAAAGAAATATCCAGAAATTTAGACCACGAGCACCCTGATTTTCAGGGATTATTACTAGTTACAATTACTCTGAGATGTAGTTACAGATTTCAAAGTTGATTTAATGAATATGAGAGTCTTTAAATTATTTTTAAAAATGGATATTGCGAGAACTTCGCAACATTTTTTAAAAAATTTCAACGGTTTGACTGAAAACACGGAAGTTTTAATTCAAAAAATCTATCTTTATTCGCTTTATGAATTTCTGTTTGAAATAGAAAATTTGCAAAATCTAAAAACGTGAATATATACTTTATAGTAATTTTTTTAGCCCATTTCCAAATTCACCATGAATTCTTCGCCACTTTAAAAGTTATGCTATTTTTATTGATGACAATCACTAGTTGTTGTTGTTGTTGTTGTTGTAACGGCTACAACAACCCCGCCCAGGAGGGTTGGTATCTCAGTCGTTGTCATCAAGTTCCACTAACGGCAGCCCCAGGAAGCGTGTAGCTTCTGTGGGGTTGGTCCACTAGGACAAGGCCGTTAGGGTTGTCGGGTTTTTCGGCCATGCGAAGAGATGTTTCAAGTCATGTGGGGTCTCTCCGCATGCCGGACACTTATTTGGCACATTTTCATTCAATCTTCTCAGGTAGGAGTTTAACCTGCTGCAGTAGCCGGAGCGAAGTTGTGCTAGTATCGTTCTTGTCTCCCGAGGCAGATGAAGCTCCGTCACGTCTCTGTCCGGGGGTGGTATGCCTAGAACGGCATTCACAGATCTAGAGTCTGCATAACTCGAGACTGACTCCCTGTGAATGCCGTTCAGGACCAGTCGGTTAGCTGTCGGGTCCAGAGGTTGCTTGATGAACCTCTGGACTTCGTCCGTCAGTTCATATAGATGCCTCCTGACGTTCCTAGGCGAGGGCTCCTCTGCAAGCAGCTGTCTGTTTGGGTGGCCACTTCTGTGGCTCCCGATCAGGAACTGCTTGCAGAGCATTATGTTGTGCTCCTTTACGGGGAGCATTTGCGCCTCGCCGTTTAGATGGTGTTCGGGCGACATCAGGAAGCATCCTGTCGCTGTCCTAAGTGCGGTGTTCTGTGCAGTCTGTAGCTTCGTCCACTGCGTCCTACTAGTCCCCGGCGACCACACTGGCGCTGCGTAGTTCAAAACCGGCCGGCCTATTGCCTTGTATGTTGCCAGCAACGTTTCTTTGTCTTTGCCCCAAGTACTGCCGGCTAGCGACTTGAGGACTTTGTTGCGGCTCTGTACTTTATTGACAGTAGCGGTTGCGTGCGCAGAGAAGGAGAGCAGGCTGTCGAATGTTACTCCGAGTATTTTGGGGTTATTCACCGTCGGAATCGGTGTGTCATCGACGTGAATTCCCAGCGGTAGCCTGACCTCCTTCGTCCAGGTTGTGAACAGGGTCGCAGAGGATTTCGTAGGGGAGAGGGCTAGACACTTTGCAGTGAAGAAGCGAGAAAGTTCGGAGAGATACCCGTTTACTTTCGAACACAGGTCATCAATTCCATTCCCAGTCGCCATGATCGAGCAATCGTCGGCATAAGAGACAATCGAGACTCCCTCTGGTGGTTGAGGGAGCTTTGAAATGTAAAAGTTAAACAGTACCGGGGAAAGGACACCACCCTGTGGAACCCCCTGTTTTATTTTCCTCTGTTTACTCGTTTTGTCTCTAAACATTACCGACGAGTGTCGACCACTCAGATAATTTGCCGACCACCGTTTGAGCCTCTGTGGGAGAGAGGAGGCCTCTATATCTTCTAGTAGCGTGGAATGGCAGACGGTGTCAAACGCCTTTGACAAGTCCAACGCTACTAGAATCGTTCTCTCACAGGGACATTTACAGTTAAGGCCACGAGTTATCTGAGTGTTTATGGCGTTAAGTGCTGTTGTTGTACTGTGCACTTTACGGAAACCATGCTGATGCTTCGCTGGGGTCAAGTGGTTTGTGAAGTACGGGAGTAGCAAGGCCTCGAGTGTCTTCTATACCGGGGAAAGGAGTGTTATCGGACGATAAGAATCTCCTTTGTTGGCAGGTTTCCCCGGTTTGAGCAGTGGGATCACTCTCCCCACCTTCCAGATGTCTGGGATGATGAGAGTGGCCATAGACAAGTTGAGGACCTCCGTTAGGTACGCTACCCCCGCAGGACCCAAATTTTTCAGCATCAGCATGCATATTCCGTCGTGAGCCATGGCTTTGGAGGCTTTCGCCTTCCCGATGGCCACCGGAACTTCACCGCAAGTGAAAGCAAGGGGGGGCACAGGTTGTTGGTAGTTTGTGCAGCCTTCTGGTCACTCGACGCTTGGCTAAAATAGCTCGCGCATCGCTCCGGGTCCGACGAAGCATGGTCGCCGAAGGAAATTTCGACTCTGTCGTCGTGCTTCGTCGGATTGGAGAGCGACCTCACGGTTGACCAAAGCTTGCTCACACCAGAGGTGAAGTTACAGGTCTTCAGATGCTCCTCCCACTTCTTCCGCTTATGTACGTTTACTAGTTACCGAATCTCCGCGTTGAGATGCCTGATACGGGGATCTCCGGGATCGGCCTGACGAAGGCTATCACGCTCTAGAACAGCCGCTTCGGCAGGGAAGTTTGGACGTGACAGCCCTGCGGAACTTACGTTCACCGAGATGGACGTCGGTTGGTGTGGGGAGCGCTGTGAAGGTGTTTTCGGTAAACTCCGCGTAACCTTTCCAATCGGCTTTAGAAAAGTTGATATAGGTCCGGTGTTTGGCGGAGGCAAAGTCGGTTGGTTTATCTATCGAGATGACTATGGGTAGGTGGTCTGATGCTAAAGTCAGCATAGGTCGCCATGTTATGCTGTTTATCAGACCAGCGCTGAGTATGGTGATGTCTGGCGAGCTACTGCAGTTACCCATAATCCTGGTGGGTGCGTCGTCGTTCATTGTGCAGAATGTCGAATCGTCTATCTGCTCAGCCAAGTCTGTTCCCCTACGATCGTTTGACAGGCTTGAGTGCCAAAGATCGTGGTGCGCATTAAAGTCACCTACTACCATACGGTTTTCACCTCTGAGGAGCGCACCTATATCAGGGTGATATCCTGCCGGGCAGCAGGTGACAGGGAATATGTATATGTTAAATATTTCGAGCTCAACTCGCCTGACCGGATAGCGATGCCCTATTATAGGGTGGTATCCCTGCGGTCGATGTCTGCTTCGATAAGAAGATACTGCACGGTGTGGTGCGTGATGAACGCTAAGCTACCACCATTATCTCGCTCGCGATCTCGACGGTGAACGTTGTACCCTGTGCAACTTCGTCTCTTGGACCGCAGCTATCAATATACCATGCCGACACATGAAGACGGTTATCTCCTCAATCTTGCTCTGTAGCCCGTTGCAGTTAAATTGAAGGAGCTTCATGTGGCTCGGGAGACGTATCGTTATGTGGGGTGTAAGGGATGTGTGTATTCTTACCGCCGTTGGCTGTGTGCGCTGCTGTGATGGTTGCCGCCCTGTCGTGGTGGCGGGAGGCGTCGCAGTTGAGGTCTGCGACCGAGCAGCGCAACACGGGCCCTCGAAGTTCCCAGTCCAATCTCGCGTGGTACGCAGACCTGAGCATGCCCTAAACTGGCACCAGCCAAAGCAGGTGTTGCACTTCACTGATGTCACATTACGGAATATCCTGGTCTGACATACCGTGCAGATTGTAGGGGGAACTAGGAGTTGTTGGCGGCGGCGTGTGGGTGGTGGTGCGGTTGTGTGTGTTATGTAGTCTGTCGTGGCTATGGTATGGTCTGTTTTTTTTTTTTTTTTTTTTGTTACGGACGTTGGGATAGCGCACTATCCATCAAGTGGCCCGTATGAAACTCCGATGAAGCCACCTCCCCGGGACTGCTTTCGCATTTCATCAGAGAGGGGCCATGGCATACAGAATGCCTCACTCCATAACGCCATTTCCGTATTCCCCCATCCACATTTGTGATAAGGGGTTCAGGAGCGTTTTGTCGTCTGTGCTTCGTGAAGAGATTCCCTGTGGAGTAAAAAACAAGAGTGAAACACAATTAATACCAATTACTTCATTTATTTTACTGACTAAAGCCTCTCTCTATCCGGCGGCGTTGTTCCCTTGCTCTAAGCTCAGTCATTATTTCTTTACTGACAGATTTCACTCCGTCCCAGACCTTAATGTCATTTATCATGTATGATAGCAAGTTTTCAGGATTCGGACTAGTCAGAATCAAATCTTTTAATTTGTTTCTTTTAACGGAAAAAGAAGGGCATGCAAAGAATATATGCTCTGCAGTTTCCGGTACATTTCCACATGAACCACACGCCATTGTGTCATCATGACCATACTTGCACAAATACTTTCTGAAACAGCCATGCCCACTCAACAGTTGGGTCATATAAAAATCTACTTCGCCATGTGATCTGCTCAGCCAGGCTTCGATACTCGGGTTGAGTCTGAAGGTCCAGCGACCTGACGAAGACGCTTCCCACCGTTGTTGCCATTGGGTGAGGCTTTTTTGGCGTTCGGCCGCGATCTCATGCTTAGAGAGGGCTCTGCCTTTGGATCGGGAGGTCAAGTAGGTGCGCTGGATCTCGCTAGCCATTAGATCAACAGGCATTATGCCAGCAATCACACTGGCGGCATCATGCGAAACTGTCCGGAAAGCACTACATATACGTAGGGAACTAAGCCGGAAAATCGAGCTTAACTTATTAGCGTACGATTTATGTTTGAGTGCATGTCCCCAAACAGGGGCCGCATACATAACAACCGATTGTGTTACTTTACTCAAAAGTTTCCTTCGATTCTGACTAGGACCTCCTACATTTGCTATTAACCTAGCTAACGAACTGTGGACTGTAGCCGCTTTCTTACTAACCGTTTCAATGTGTATTTTGTATGACAACCTAGCGTCTATCATCACACCTAGGTATCTTACTGCTGGGATCGTCTCAAATACATACCCATTTACATTCAAAGTCGTACTTTCTTTCTTCTTCCTGCTTGTTATAAGTACACCTTCAGTTTTCTGGATAGCTAGCTGCAAGCCATTATCCTTAAGCCATTCGTCGACCAAGCTAGCAGTATTTGAGGTGGCCAACTGTACGCCCTTAATATCTTTCGCTACGACAACTAGCGCAATATCATCAGCATAGACAATTATTTTAACACCTTTTGGAATAGGGAGGCGTAAGACTTCATCGTAAGCAATGATCCAAAGCAACGGACCGAGGACGGAACCTTGAGGAACACCTCTGGTAACGACATAATCCTACTTATTACGTTTATCAAATATCCCGGGGTGCTGATCGCTTTCAGCGCACTAATAATATGCGGTCAGCCTAGTGAGTTGAACGCATTCTTAACATCTAGGGTTACTACCGCGCAGTATTCTTTTGAGCCGTTTTTCCAGCGTTTACCTTTTATTGCTTCTTCGGCTATGTCAGTGACTCCATACTGTGCATCAGACAAGAAATGCGTAGAATCAATATGCTCCCATAGACGGTCACAGATGATACGCTCCAACAACTTACCTAAAGCATCAATCATGCACAGGGGTCTATAAGAGCCAGGTTCCCCCATTTGTTTGCCAATCTTTGGGAGTAGGACCAGCCTCTGCCTTTTCCATCTATTCGGAAATATACCGTCTTGAAGGCATCTATTAAAAACTTCTGAAAATGCTGATGGGATTGTATCCACTGCCGCTTTAATGGCAATATTTGGGATACCATCAGGACCGGGAGCCTTGTTGTTTTTAAATCGTTTGGCCGCACTTTCAATTTCCTCCTTCTTTACAGGAGGAAAACAGGCCATAGCATCTATTGACGCTGGCAATGGTTGGTGATCCGTCCGCGGAAAAAGAGTCTCTACTACTTCTTTAAGCAACATCGGGCATGTTGGCATCTGCATTTGACTAGCTTTGAACTTTTTCATTACCACTTTAAAGGCACCGCCCCAAGGATACTCATAAATTTCATTACAAAGTTCCTTGAAACAATCTCTTTTGCTAGTTTTTATAGCATCTTTTAATTTCTTTCGCAATGATTTAAAACTATCCCTTAGTTCATCCGACCTTCTTTGGAATTTTCTTCTAGCTTTATTGCATTGTGACCGTAGCGACGCTATTTCAACCGTCCACCAGTACACGGGTCTCCGGTCGTTTCTGCGGACCTTTCTACTCATAGAAGAATCGCATGCCTTGATAAGACCTTGAGTGAGGGCTTCTGAGAGGATTTCTGCATTCTCCCACATATTCATAACGCTGCTTATTTCGCTAATTACTAATTTAAACATATTTATATCAAAAGATTTTGTGCACCAACTACTTACATCACTTTGGACATTTTGACGCGACACTGTAATTGCAGTTTTTATTTCAATTATTATAGATTAGTGGTCGCTGTGCGTATACCTATCGCTTAGCTTCCACGTGGTTCTTGTTGCCAGCGATTGACTACAGAAAGCTAAGTCAATAATGGAGCCTCCGCCGTTTTTCTCAAACGTGCTTCTGTTGCCTGTATTCAACAGAAGCAGGTCCAGTGAAGCAAATGCTCTTAGCAAGGCATGACCTAGATTATTTGTTCTACTGCTGCCCCATTCCAAAGCCCAAGCATTGAAATCTCCAGCTATTACTTTTGGAGAATACATCGTGGCATCTTGCACAAGTCTGTCTAGTAACAATTCAAATTCCTGCTGACTGAGGCTCGGTGTTGCATAGCAGCTGTAAATATATATCCCGTCGATCTTTGTTTTAACAAAAAACTCATGACTGCTAGGTTTGCCACTAATGCCTTTTTTTCCGCAAACCCATATCGCGGCCTTCTTTTTATGATCAGAGATCCAAGTACCTTGGTTAGGTTTTTTGTACTGTTCACTTAGAATTGCTAAATCAATGCTTTCCTCAGTAATTGTCTGACAGAGCAGCTGCTGGGAAGCTTCGCAGTGGTTTAAGTTTAGCTGCAGCAACTTCATATCTTTGCTCTTGTTTTTAACGCACGCTGAAAGAATGGATACTGCTTGCCACCAGCAATATGGCTTTTATTTATCTGCCCACTTGTTTTACACAGCACGCATGAGGGTACACTGTTGCATTGCTTGGCATTATGGCCTTTCTCGCCGCACTTAAAACAGCAACCACTGCGGTCCTCATTTGTGCAGTCTCTCGCTTGATGACCAAAATCCAGGCATCTGTAACACCTGGTCAGAGTCGTTTTTCACGAATGCGACATACTGACCACCCAATCTTAATTTTCTGAGCTACTATAATCCTTTTCGCAACGAGCTGTGGTAGCGAAAGCGAAGCTATTTGGGTTCCTGAGTATCCGTTACGGAGAGATTTGATCCAGGTTAAGTCGAAGGTTTGAATCGACGTTATTGTTTCAGATATAGCCTTAGCTATATCTTCTTTTGTGGTGATCTCATCTAGATCGTGTATCTCTATCGAGGTTACCTTGGATAGAGCTTTTATTTCCGCTTCATTTCCCAGCAGATTTTGCAC
>NW_023458623.1:212208-219642 GCF_013731165.1 Rhagoletis pomonella | reverse complement strand
CGACCTTGAAATTTGGTATGCAGACATATCAATGGTAGGTGCTTATAGGAGGGAATGTACAAACGAGGTTGTAAAAGGGGGCGCGGAACATCTCATAGGCGTGGTTTTTTTTTTAATCAGCTATAACTTCGGAACCATAGGTCTCACGAACTTGACATTTGGTATGCAGACATATCAATGGTAGGTGCTTATACGAATGTTTATATAAACGTGTTTTTAAAAGGGGGCATTGTACATCCCATAGGCGCGGAATTTTTTATCAGCTATTACGTCGGAACCATAAGTCTCACGAACTTGAAATTTGGTATCCAGACACATCAATGGTAGGTGCTTATACGAGGGTTTTGGCACAGTAAATTTTCGCATTACATATATGCAAAATTTTTAATTTATTTCCGAGAATTTTTTATAAAAACATAGTTCATACTACACTAAAACACATAAAAATCAAATGTGTAAACTTTGTGAAAAACTCAGGAAAATTCAATAAATCTGCATACTAATTTGCAATTTTGTATTCAGATTTTCAAGCAACTTCAAACCTGCACTTTGATAAACTAAAATTGAATGGATTATTAAACTACACACTTGGAATTTTTCTAAAAAATACTTTGTCTATATTGCGTCAAATTTACTGTGCCAATACTTTTGTTCGTTACTGTAAGTTTAAGGGTTTATTTACCCGTAACTTTAAAAAACCAAAAAACAATTTACAATATTTTAAGATTATTTTTCGAATCATAAATTTTTTTATGATTAACAATGTATTTATATTTTTTTTGGTTTTAGATCCTTTTTGCTTTCAACACGAGGTATCTTTTTTCTAGTTTCTATTGGCATAGCCATAACTCACTCTCTATTTTTATCAATCAATCAATCAATGAATGAATTTTATAATTTTTTCGGCATTTTTCCTAATTACAAGTAGAGCTTTATAAAACTTTTATAACACCAAATGTTTATCAAGCTTGGGATTTTATGTTATCCGGGCAGGCTTATTAATTTAGCCAGAGAATATGTTTTCTTTATAAAGTTTACCCAGTTACCCATTTTAAACTGCTACCTGTACTGTATCAGCGGTTAAAACTTGTTAAATTTTTATTTAAAATTTTCGGTAAGGAATAAGCGAGTGGATGAAAAATATATAAACCGTAAGAACGGCCCATATATATGTATATGAAAGAATACACACATGCGACGACTCTAGCCTTTGCGTGTCATTCCTTTAAATTATAGTTATTTTTTTCTTATTGTATTAAAAAAATAACGTTCGTAACACTTTAGTAAATATTAATCCGTATATTAACTGATTATATATTAAAGATTAGAAGATGACCCGGTGAACTTCATATCATCTATAATTTATTTGAATTTAACTTTGATCAATTATAACAAATTTTCAAAATCCAATACAATGAGATCACTAATACTGCCTGCTGTTATAGCTGATAAAAGATTCCACACCTATAAGATGTGCCACGCCCCTTTTTACAAACTCATTTATATACATATATCTTTCCATAAGCACCTAACATAGGTATCAGTGCATTTCAATTTTCGAGTTCATGTGACTATAATTCCGAAGTAGAGCTGATTAAAAATTTTCACTATGGGAGGTATCCCTCATCCCCTCCCACGCCCTTGGCGAGTTTAAATTTTTTTAACCTATTATAGGTCCAGAAGTCATGGCAATACTTTGGCAAAATTTTATTCGATTCTATACATCCGTTCAGGCTGCAACCTGGTACATACATACATACATATTTCCACAAATATATGTGACCTGGTCTACGGAAAGGGGGCTTAGGTGTCAAAAAAACAATTTTCACTTTTTGGTTGATTCGGATGGAAGATGAGATGCTTTTTCACGTGGTGAAAAGCAGAAAATCCTAACATGCTTAGAAGTGTACTAAAAATGTAGAGAAAGAAGAGTAAAAATACGACAAAATATAATTTATTGGTAATGAACAAAATACATTGAATTATAAGCTATAAAGACATGATTATACAATAGAAAAACGTATTATGGGCCAAAAATAATAATGCTGAGTAGTATGGCATTCATTATTACAACAATCTTTTGACAGAAATTTTGTTACCAGCTCCTCCTCCTTTACATCAACAACATACAGGTCCATCTTAACAAAAGTTTGTTCGGTATCATCTTCTGCCTGAGATACACATACTTCGTCTTCATCATCATCGCTCTCTTCATAGTTTTCATCATCGTTTTCATCATCCTTTTCATGGAAATATTGTCCGTATACGGCACTGAACTCCTCATCAACACTCATGTTTCATTTCATGCGAAATGCGAAGACGATAATCAACAGAAACAGTAAACGTCACTTCTTCAGTGTTACTTTTTTAAATGTTCCACACTAGCAACTTACACGATGAACTATAATAATATTACGACCAACAACAACACTTACTGGACCAACAACAACACTTACTGGACGTCCGGCGCGGAGAACAATTAACGAGATAATGAGAAACTGACGAAACGAGTTGCTTACTTTTAACAGCTTTTTCACAGAAAACTAGTTTTTGCACGTAAGCTCCCTTTTCGTAGACCAGGTCACATATAGTAGATTTGCTTTGAAGCGCCATCTTGCGGTTCTTTAAATAAAAAATAGATATCAGAAATTAATTTTTCATATCACAAAACTCCCGAGCACAATTCTTTATTACAAAAAAAAACAACATTCCTAACACTTTAGTAAATATTAATCTGATTATGGACTTAGTATTAATTAAAAATAATTTCTTTTAAAATTGCGCAGACTCGAAATTGATTTTAGAGCTATGGTCTAAAGGGTTTTTTTTCTTAGAATTTTATGTAGAATTCGAATCTGCTATGAACGATGTCGAAAAAAAAATTGACCCGCCCTAATATATATATATATTTCATGATCCAATGATCGGATCTAAACCAGATTAGTTTAGGACCACCTCTGATAATAAAGATTTTTAATAGGGTTGCCACCTATTAAAATTTAAAATATGGGTACCAAGAGAAGGTTATTAAAGAATGCTTTCCCTATATACAAAATGTTATCTCTTAGGATAATAGTGCAAGGTTGCCACTTATTTTCGATTCTTTACAATTTATCTAAAACATCGCAATATGGATATCAAATGAAAGGTATTGTTGAGAACTTTGGTCAGAAAATATTTTTCATCAGGGTTTCCACGCTTCTATGTAATACAAATTTTTGACGTAGAATACGTCTTACGTTTCGATATGGAGGCTATGCTGAAATGTTGTTGTTATAATTTTTAGTGCTTCACGAAACGCTTATTGCACGAGAACTAATGAAGGGATTTCAAAGAAAAGTATGGAGTCTCAAAGATAAAATT
The DNA here is from genome assembly GCF_013731165.1 of Rhagoletis pomonella. Classification (NCBI taxonomy): domain Eukaryota; kingdom Metazoa; phylum Arthropoda; class Insecta; order Diptera; family Tephritidae; genus Rhagoletis; species Rhagoletis pomonella. Next base: position 216,279 of record NW_023458623.1, on the reverse strand, counting down.
CCAAACCTATCGACAGATTAATTTTTGTAAGTAACCAATTCGGTTTCTGTCGTAAAAAGAACGGTATACATTGGCTTATTTTGGGGTAAATGTTGAGCCTTTAAAGTGCTCCAGCAGCTTATGATTTGCAGATATAACTTTAATTTTCGGGATAGAGATTCTTCGGGGCAATAGAAATATTATCGTGTACAGATTTTATATAAATTCAACAAATATTGGGCATTTTAAGGCAAAAATTGTTGAAAAAATTTGCAAATTTATTTTATTACCAAAATGCTCGAAAACCGCTCGAATGATTTTGTTTTTGTTTTATTTAATCAAAAATTCAAGAGTTTTTCTTTCCTTCGGTATATGGGAAGTATTGGTTGATATCTTCTAAGTATGTTTATTTCATTCAAATCACTTCGTCATGAATTTGGAGACACGTGCAAACACGTTGGAAGTGAGGGAAGGGGACAAAAAGTATGTATGTGTGCGTACTTACATATTTCAGCTTTTGATAAACAGATGGCGCAATATTTATAACCTAATCACAGCGTATGTACATATCAGGGTTGTTGCGAATATTCGCATTCGCATTCGCAACCGCGGAGCTTCCGCATTAATTTTAACATTTGCATTCGCTTTCGCATTCGTAATAATCAATGCGGAGCTTTTGCGAATGCGAATATTTTGCAAGTGGACTGATAAAATGTATATATGGCAAAAAAATGACAAATTGTAGCTGATATTTTTGCCTGTGGTCGTAGGAGTCTTTGTGTAACAAAACTGGTCAAATGTCATATTTATCAACTTTGATAAAAATGTCTTTAAAATAATATTTCTTAAGCTATATAACCGAGCTATCAATGGGCAGCCATAAAAGTTCCCACTTCTACTTGACCTTTGACATTCGTCAAAGAGAACGTAGTCCTTTTAATATATTTTTTTCTGTGCTTTAAATACCTGCTTTCCTTATTATGATTTTTTTAGACCAATCTTAAAAAAAAACTACTAGACACAAAAGAAGAAAGTGTGCACTGTAATTCTTAACAAAATTTTCGTGATTTGCGTTTGATGTTATAGGCGGCATACACGGTGCGTCTGACTCGTGAGTCGGTTTGGATGTGTTTGTGAAAATAAATATGTGTTAGTTACACCAACATGTCTCCCGGTATGACTCTGAATGATTCAACTGTGTGTAGTCGAAGGCGAGTCAACACATACACAATTGACTCGCGAGTCAGACGTACCGCGTATGCCACCTATTACATAAATATTTTCGTCCGAATAATTTCAAATGTCGGCCGCTGTGGTGTAGTGATAAGCAGTGCGCGCTTTCACTCATCAGCACCTGGGTTCAAGCCCTGGTCAAACCAACATCGCAAAAAAATATAGAAAACGTTTTTTCTGAACAGCGGTCGTCCCTCGGCAGGCAATGGCAAACCTGCGAGTGTATTTCTGCCATGAAAAAACAGCTTCTCATAAAAATACCATCGCCGTTCGGAGTCGGCGTAAAAACTGTAGGCCCCTCCGCTTTATGTGACAACATCAAGGCGCACGCCACCAGTCGGAGGAAAAGCTCGGCCAAACACTAACATATGTGTAAGCGTCAATCTATTATTAATATTAATTACAAATAGGGCCCTTTGGGAATTTATTTTTGCAAAAATTTTAAAACCAGTAGTTTGTTAACTTGTTGGATAATATTTTTTTCATAGGGATATATACATTGGATCTTTGGCTAAAAACTTCTGTGGTAAAACTGTCCCTTCTTTGCTATTTAAAGTCAATGAGTAAGCTCCTCCAATAGGGATTTCCAGTAGAAATGATCAACGTCTAGCTATAAAGAGAATCGATGCTCAAATAATTAAAAAGGTATGGGTCTGACCTTTAATTAGATAAGAATTACGTAACTATCTGATATTCAAATGTTTGTAAAAAAACGGGGTGATTTAAAAAAAATAACAATATTCTGATCAGATTCGGCTAGCAGCCACGACTTTGTAAACAGAATTTTGTTCAAAAATAATAATCTATTTTCCATATCCACCTATTTAGCTCGCTATAAGCACAAATTTCTCAAAGCAGTCGCAGAAGAAAATATTAAAAATTAATTGCAAAAACTAAAATCAAAAAGTGCTGATAAAGTTACAGGTTCTCACAATTCTGAAACAACATGACATACACTGAAGAGCAAAACTGGAACAATAGAACGGAAAGTCAAGATTGTGGTAATGTACTTCTTCAGTTTATTTACTTTATGGTAATTCAAACTTGCATTTCGCCTTACCGACGTTTAACTAAACGTTTGACCATCAAAATTTTAAGATTCGCATATGGAAACTCAGAAAATATTACCAAACAAAAATGAACTGGATTGTTTCCAGTTTTGCACCCTCTTAGTATTTGCTGAATTTTATAATTCAAAGAGGAGTTCTGGCTAATTTCCTGCAATTTTGTAATCAAGGCGCGAGGGATTTTCGCAGTGAGTGCTTTAAGTGCGCAACCCAAGGAAAAAGAATTTAAAGTTTTTGCAAAACGGTCAGAAAGGCTACGCTATAAAGAAAGAATTCATATCGGCCAAATGTCCGTTTTATGGTTATCTAAACAAGCGATAAAAGGGCAGACCTCAGTCTGCAAGATTTGGTTCAAAATCAAAAATTACCGCTTTTTCACCACAAGCAAGTGACTGGACATTATGTAAGACATGGGAACAAGTTATTGCAGCACAAAGATAAAGAGGAGAAAGCCTGCTTTGACATCCAGCAAATTTTTTTGTCAGAAACGCATTTTTACTAAGAAAAAACAATGGATTGGTATTATTTTGAAGCGGGAATTTACAAGTTCTTCATAAACGACCACATTATTCCATCAAAACTTACTATTAATTAGGGCACGGCCCTAAATTTTTTAACTCTGAGGATAAAATTAAACGTTTTAAGTCGGAATATTGGTTCAAGTGCTGTGCACCTGCATCAGGGATACGCCGAACGTCCCAAAATATTTAAACTATTAGGTTTCTATGTGTACATTTAATGATGTAGGGCCGTGTTACGCCTTAGGGAGTAAGAACTGTGGTAAAACCGATGGTAAAAAGAAAAGTGACAACAAATGAGCATTTTCAAAGAATTTGGCAATTTCTGAGGATATTTTTCGCAGGCTTTTAACAATTTTAACAGGACAATGATCAGAAATATCCTCCGAAACTGGGGCCAAATAGGTATAAATCCCAAGTTTTTATAATCATGGAGTGACCTGCTTAAAGCCCAGAATTGATTCAACAGAAAACTTATGGAATTGTTTGAAAATGAAACTGTTCAATTGCGAAAATTCGCCCAATGGCATGCAAGACCTTGGGCATAGCGTTGAGGAAAACCGGTGCGCGTTCTCAACAGATTTTGTCTAAAACCTGTGCAAAAGTATCCCAAGATGACCATAAAAGTTAAAATATTCAAATTGGTTATGGCCAATTTATTAAAAGTCAAGCAAATGGTAAAATTTTCTGTCGGGTGCAAAACTGGAACAATCTTGTTGCTACGATTTTTTGCAATTTTCTTCTTTATCTGCTTGTATTAAGTATTGTTTTTAAGACCTTCTGATGAAATAAACATTGGAAATGTGAATTCCGAAACTAGATTACAAAAAAAGTCTTCATATATTGCGAATATATTGCAAGAAAATTCACATTAGGTATTACTGTTCCGGTTTTGCTCCTCAGTGTATGTATCTGGTTTGGCTTGAGAGCGCTGTTTAAACAACGATCTCGCCATTATGCTAGATTATAATTGTTTTTTAAAAATACTTGACATCCGCATTTGTATCCGCATCCGCGGATGTTAGTTGTTAGATATTCGCATCCGCGGATGTCTAAAATTCCACATCCGCAACATCCCTATCACATATGTAAATACATACATACATACATAGATGTGTTGATTGCAGTTAATGAGGATCTGTTCCTATTTTTTTTAGTAATCTGTATATGTCTATACATCTACTATATATTTGCGAAAGTATGTATGTATGTATGTGCCAGGTTGCAGTCTAAACGGACGGACAGAATCGAACAAAATTTTGACAGAGTATTTC
>NW_023458623.1:209561-212108 GCF_013731165.1 Rhagoletis pomonella | reverse complement strand
CAAATCTGGCTGCAGAATTTCTCTACCACGTCAGAATTTTGAGATATTCTAACCTCTAAGCGTAAAAACACGGTTTATTATAAAACAACAAATTTTTTCGTTCATTTCTACTTAAGGTATCATTAAGTATTACTCTTCCCCTTCAAAATTCAATTTCGTTTGTTGCGATTCAATTCTTCTTTCTCCAGATGTACCCGTTTTAATGTGCAGTACTTCGGTATTACTTCGTAAGCATGAATGTGTATTTATTTATACATGTAAATATTGTTTATTTTTTTACGTTTGTTTACCACAAACTGCTATAAAAGAAAGTATCCTTTGATTAAAAAAAAAATTGGGTGCTTTTAGTGCGGTAAAACGCTCTTTTTTCCAAGGTCTGGTGCTTTTTGAAATTCAAAAGTTGGCAACACTGCGCGGAACATCCCATACACGTGGTTTTTTTTATCAGCTATAACTTCGGAACCATTAGTCACACGATTTTGAAATTTGGAATGCAGAGATACCATGCAGACATACCAATGGTAGGTGCTTATAGGAAGGTATATGTAAATAAGTTCGTAGAAGGGGGCGTTGCACATCCTATAACCGTGGAATTTTTATCAGCTATATCTTCGGAACCATAATTCCCACGAACTTGAAATTTGGTATGCAGACATACCAATGGTAGGTGCTTATACGAATGTATATATAAACGTGTTTGTAAATGGGGGGCGTAGCACATCCCATAGGCGTGGAATTTTTTATCAGCCATAACTTCGGTACCATAAGTCCCACGAACTTGAAATTTGGTATGCAGACATATCAATGGGTGATGCTTATACGAGGGTATATATAAATGAGTTTCTAAAGGGGACGTGGCACATCCAATAGGCGTGGAATTTTTATCAGCCATAACTTCGGAACCATAAGTCACACGAACTTTAAATTTGGTATGCAGACTTATCAATGGTAGGTGCTTATACGAGGGTGTATATAAACGAGTTTGTAAAAAGGGGCGTGGCACATTCCATAGGCGTGGAATTTTTTATCAGCTATAACTTCGGAACCGTAAGTCTCACGAACTTGAAATTTGGTATGCAGACATATTAATGGTAGGTGCCTATAGGAGGGAATGTATAAGTGAGTTTGTAAAAGGGGGAGTGGCACATCCCATAGGCGTGGAATTTTTTTAACAGCTATAACTTCGGAACCATAAGTCACACGAACTTTAAATTTGGTATGCAGACATATCAATGGTAGGTGCTTATATGAGGGTATATATAAACGAGTTTGTAAAAAGGGGCGTGGCACATTCCATAGGCGTGGAATTTTTTATCAGCCATAACTTCGGTACCATAAGTCCCACGAACTTGAAATTTGGCATGCAGACATATCGATGGGTGATGCTTATACGAGGGTATATATAAATGAGTTTCTAAAGGGGACGTGGCACATCCAATAGGCGTGGAATATTTTATCAGCTATAACTTCGGAACCATAAGTCCCATCAACTTGTGATTTGGTATACAGGTATATTCATGGTAGGTGCTTATAAAAAGATAAACATAAATGAGTTTGTAAGAGATGACGTGGCAAATCCCATAGGCGTGGAAAATTTTATCAGCTATAACTTCAAAACCATAAGTCACATGAAATTTAAGTTTGGTATGCAGACATATTTATGGTAGGTGCTTATAGTAAGGTGTATATGAATGAGTTTATAAAAGGGGGCGTGGCACATCCCGTGGGCGTGAAATTTTTATTCAGCCATAAATTGGGAACCATAAGTCACATGAACTTGAAATTTGGTATTCAGACATAGGTATCTATGGGAGGTGTTCAGAGTAAAGTATATATAAATGAGTTTGTAAAAGGGGGATATATGTACATATATGTATTCATCTATTAGATAACTTGGATATTTAAAACTGTGTGTGTGTTTTTTTTTTTGCAATCTTACCGTCTTTAGATTATTTTGAAACTAAATCGGTTTTTAATCCCGCGATGCTGTTAAACGAAAAAGGTTCATTCTTAATGAATAAAACTCCTTCCGAATTAAGCATTCTACCAGAAAAGTGCAACTATACGTGAAACAGCTAATCGAATAGGCAGCTAAACGGAATGTACCGTAGTAGAATAATTTTAATTTAAAAATTTTAATCTTACCTTAATCCACCTAATATTAATAATGGAACAAGATTTGTAGTACAAGTGATGCTCAATATGTACTAGTTCAAGCACGATAAAGCTAAAAGTATAGCTCATAAGTATGCCTTAATGTAAACAAAGAAAATAGTTTGTCTCCTTTATTTATGCTGAACTGAATATTTGTATTACTGTTTTATATTTTGATTTGTTTACCCCGAACGACGTCGAGTGCTCTGCTAGTATTATAAATGTACATACTAGGGATGCCAAAATATCAGGAAAATTGGGATCCCGGGATTTCGGGATGCATGCATAATACGAGAAAACTTTTTGAAGTGAAACAACACTTAGAAAAAGACCAATCCAAGAATAGAAGTAAAAAGATGAGTACGTACATAGATAAAGAAAAGGATAAAGGCA
>NW_023458623.1:209190-209461 GCF_013731165.1 Rhagoletis pomonella | reverse complement strand
TTTAAATGCACTAAAATGCAAACCATGATTGATAAAAAGATGAAGTTGCAAACCCACGTTCTTGCGTTCTTGTTAAATTGTATTCGCGTTGAAAATGCTAGCACGCAGATAAGTTAAGTGTTTATTTTTTTATTTTCTTGATTATTGGTCGATTACACAGTGAAAAATGTTAACTTTTTTTGCCACCTGAGTTCATCGGTTTTTAGATTTTTCGGTGCTGAATCCAAATCTGGCTGCAGAATTTCTCTACCACGTCAGAATTTTGAGATAT
>NW_023458623.1:203473-209180 GCF_013731165.1 Rhagoletis pomonella | reverse complement strand
AAGTAAAAAGATGAGTACGTACATAGATAAAGAAAAGGATAAAGGCAAAGGTAAAAAGAAAAACAAACACAGAGTTGCGTAAAGATAAAGGCAAAAATGAAGACCAAGCTAAATTTAAACACTTTACTTATATAAGGGCAAAGATGAATTGGAATATGTATATAAAGAATATGATAAACATAAAAATAAAAACAAAGATAAATATAAAGAAAAAGATGAGGATGAGGATACCGATAAAAGTATAGATGAAGATAGAAAAGAAAGATTAAAATAAAGGTAGTTGTAGAGAAAAGGATATAGATAGAGGCACAGAGACTCAATCTAGGAACTATTTCGGCACTATTTCGGCATCGATATTTTGTCGGTTTTGTTATCGATATTTTTATCGAAATTTTTATCGATATTGTTATTGATTTTAATATCGATATTTTCGGAACTTATCGATATAATGATCGATATTTTTATCTATTTTGTTATCGATATTTTATATCGATTTTGTAATCGATATTTTTTATCGATTTTGTTTTCAATATTTTTATTGATTTTGTTATCGATTTTGTTATCGACTTTGTTATCGATTTCATTATTGATTACTTATCGATACATTTTGTTGTCAATATTTTTATAGATTTTGTCGTCGATATTTTAATCGATTTTTCCACCGATATTTTTATCGATATTTTTATTGATTGTGTTAACGATTTTGCTATCGATATTATTATCGCTTTTCTTATCGGTTTTAATATCGATAACAAAATCGATAAAAACATCGTTCATTATATCGATAAGTTCCGAAAATATCGACAGCTGATTTTGGGTGTTTTATCGATTGTGTTATCGATTTTGTTATTGATATATTTATCGATTTTGTTGTCGATATATTTATCGATTATGCCATCAATATTTTTATCGGTTTTTTCATCGATATTTTTATCGATTTTGCTCTCGATATTGTTATCGCTTTTGCCATCTATGTCTTTATCGGTTTTATTATCCATAATTTTATCGATTTTGCTAACGATATTTTTATCGCTTTTGTTATCGACACTTTTATTGATTTTCTTATCGATTTTGTTATCGACTTTGTAATTGAGTTTGTTATCGACTTTTTTATCGATTTTTTGATTGATTTTGTAATCGATTTTGTTATCGATTTTTTTATCTATATTTTTATCGATTTTGTTATCGATATATTAATAGATTTTGTTATCGGTTTTGCTATCGATATTATTATCGCTTTTGCTATCGTTATTTGTTTCTTAGTGCGTGCTTTCGTTTTTGACTTGGATATGTTCTTCACCATACCACGTATTCTACGTTTAAATTTAGCGGCTGTATCTCCGATACAGCCTGCAGACCAAGGCGAAGGCGCTGGACTGTTCCTTTTATTTTGTTATTTTCAATCAAAATTTTTTATATATATGGGGCATTTCACCTCAAGTGACCCAACTTTTGAAATCGATGTCTTCCGATCAAGGTTAGTCCTAATAAATAGTAGTTATGACACAAAATTGCAGCGGGATCGGTCAAACACATTCCGATTTGGATGGTCCAGAATTTTGACATTTTCGTCAAACAGTCCTTTTTTCGGATCCATATTACTAATTACCTATTGTACTTAGAAAATTTTTTCAGGAATGTTTTCCCTTCAGTCTTTACAAATTTTATATTTTTTGGAATTAAAATAGAATTTTTGAAATTTTCATTAAATAAAAAATAATTTTAATGTTTTTTCAAAAAGGGGTAATATTTTTGTTGTTTTTTTTGCTTAAAAGAAAGCTTAGGTATTTTTCTTTACGAGCTTTGTGGTCGCTTAGTGAGATGCGACTTGCTTATCTATCAAAATGAGCGTCTAGTAACTCGAAACAGCGTCTTTTTATACCTTTCATGAGCATGAAATGGTATTATAACTTTGGTCCGATGTTTGTAAGTACCAGAACAAAAAGAGATAGACCCATGAAAATGTATACTTATATGATCAGAGCGTCGAGCTGAGTTGATTTAGCTATGTCCGTCTGTCTGTCTGTCCGTCTGTCGGTCTGTCTGTCTGTTTGTATGCAATCTAGTCTCTCAGTTTTCGAGATATCCGGATCAAATTTGGTAGGTGGGTGTATTTTTATAATGTATTAATCATTTGTCGGAACCGGAAGAATCGGACCACTATAACATATAGCTCCCATACAACTGATTGTTCAGATATGAGATTTTTCATTATAACTTCTCCATTTATGCAGCTACGAACATGAGATTTTGCAGTATTTGCACCCATTATCAACAGAATACTTACAGTGAAAATTACAAAGATCGGGTCACTATAACCTATAGCTCCCATACAACTGATTGTTCAGATATAAAATTTTGTGTTATAACTCCTCCATTTATATAGCTAGGAACATGAAATTCCGCACTGTTTTCAATAATTATCAACAGAAAACTTACAGTGAAAATTAAAAAGATCGGATAATTATAACCTATAGCTCCCATACAACTGATTGTTCAGATATGAGATTTTTCGTTATAATTCATCCATTTATGTAGCTAGGACTATGAAATTTCGCGCTGTTTTCACTCATTATCAACAGAAGACTTACAGCGAAAATAACAAAGATCGGGTCACTATAACCTGCAGCCCCCATACAACTGATTGTTCAGATATGAGGTCTTTTATCATAACTCCTCCATTTATGCAGCTAGGAATATGAAATTTCGCACCATTTTCACTCATTATTAACAGAATACTTACAGTGAAAATAACAAGGATCGGATGACTACAACATATATCTTTCATACATCTGATTGTTCAGATATGGGATTTTACTGTAAAACTCCTTTATTTGAACAGCTAAAACCGATAAATTTCGTAAGATATTTTATAAATAATAATACAAAGTCTACTGAGAAAATCGTCAAAATCTATGCTGTATAAGCTTTATCTCCTATAGCACTGATTGTTAAGATACCAGTTTTTGCCATATATCTCCTTTATGTACGAAACTAAACCCAATAAATTGTGTTACCGGTTTACATACCGATCACATAGCGGTGAAAATCACTTAGATTGGTGTCATATAAAGTGTATCTTCCATACCTCTGATTGCTTAGATGCGATTTTTTATATAAGTATGTAACTCCTCTATCGATGTATGCAGATGTATTCAAAAGCAGTAATCTGTCAAAGTAAAATTTGCAGATGTTCATGAAAGGTATGAAGCCTTCGGCATAGCCGAAGACAGCGCTGCTCTTACTTGTTATTTTTAATGTATGACCTAATTATTGTGTAAGTGTTTCTGAAACCTGAAAATAAAGCTTATATGAGAAAGTATATAATTTTACCTTTCCAACGGTATATAACATGCCTAACCATAGTTTCGTACCCTCGATACTGCAAGTCCGGTGGTTAACGATGATTAAGATTTTTCGACTTTGTGCATCCAAACACTTTCTTAATAGCTTCGCTTTTTGAGTAATAGATTTGCATACCTACTAGCACAATATTTGAAAAGTATGAAGATGATGGCTCTACTAGTTGAAGTTTTGTACTTTTCTTCTGCATCCTTGTGATATTGGTTTTGGCACTCATCCTTTGAACTCATATTTTCTTCCGTAAAGTTGGAACTATCGTCATCGGAAATTCGGTCATCATTCTCAGAATCATTATCGTCTCCATCTAGAACAACGTCTTCACAAGGCTCATTACTTTTCGAAGTCGGTAATTCCTTCAATTTACTGAGCTCTTTCCTGCACGATCCACAAATTCGCATCTGTTTTGATAGCGTAGGGGATTTTGATATCAAGCCGTCAGAAAGCCGTCGTGTATCTCAAGATACGTGTTTGTTTTGTTGAAGGGATTAAAGCAAAAAGAAGTAAAAATGATCAAGTGTGAATTGCAGCGGAATAGCTGCGCTTGATTGTGTTGGCTTAAGGTGTTCTTACACGATATGTATTTCCATGTGTACATGCCACTTTTTACATATGGAAATGTTAACATATCCTGTAAAGGCAAATTAGATTTATTTCTGTACAAAGCAGATGCACGTACATACGAAATAGAAATGTTTTTATTTTCATCTGACACACAGATAGAATTATCTGAGTTTAGTTTCTTTCGTTTTCAAAGAACGTATTTTTAAATAGTTAAATAAAGACTGTGAATTTGACAGAAATACGCAATTACATACATATGTATTGAAAAAGTTACATTTACAGATGCAAATACATAACGTGTAGGAACACCTTTAACAAATAAAAAAGTGGGAAAAAAGCAACGATAATTTACAAGGCGAACTTAGCACAGTGCGTAGGCAACTGGCTGAGTCAGTGGGATCGTCGGTTCGAATCCTACTGAAAGAAGTCTGATGAGGAAATGTGGTGATTTCTGAAATAGCTATCACTTCTACCATTTTTTCAAATTAGTGTTGCTTTTCGACAATAAGTTTTTCATTAAAAACGGCCTCAAGCTCAATAAAAATTGTTGAATATAAAAAAAAAAAAATTCACAAAAATTAATAATTCACAAATATTAATAATTAAAAAAAATAAAATTTGTAAAGACTGAAGGGAAAGCTATCGAAAACATTCCTGAAACATGTTTCTATATACAATAGGTAATTAGTAATATGGATCCGAAGAAAGGACTGTTTGACCAAAATGTCAAAATTCTGGACCCTCCAGCTTGGAGTGTGTTTGACCGATCCCGCTGAAATTTTGTGCCACAACTACTATTTATTAGGACTAACCTTGGTGCAAGTTTCATCTCGATCGGAAGACATCGATTTCAAAAGTTGGGTCACTTGAGGTGAAATGCCCCATATACATTTACATAGTACATATACGCTTAAGATAATTCATTCCAGCATATTTCGGAATAGGGTTGGCACGTAAATTTTAGAGTAAGGAATTTACTTAATGGATATCGAAATCCTATTTTTTGTTTGTTTATTTCCAAAATATTTTTTTAAAGCTATCCAAATCTTGAAAACTTTCAAAATATATGCACTCCGGGCAAAGCTCGGTCAACCTGGTACTTATTATCATAAATCAGTAACAGGACGTCTTGCCTTCAATTTGGCAATTATTGCTTACCGATCGAGTAACATTTACCAAAGTTATATCGAAAAACTTAACTGTATCTCCATTTTTTTTTTAAGTTTCTATTCAATTGTATAAATAACCCTTAAATGAAAGAGCCGGATGATTACAGAAAAGTGTGCCAGGGAGTGACTTTTCTCGTTCAAGCTGAATGCAAAGCAATATCGTCCAATTGGAGAGTCATCAAGAGGATTTCCCAGGATATGTTAAAGAGTATTGCATTTACAGTCACTTTTTCACATAATGGAATTAACTAAAATATTTAAGTATGTATATCTAAACTTATTGCACGTTCCCTACTTTCATATAACGGCAAATTTAGAAAACGGCAAAAATGTGTTTCTTCGGTGACTAATGAAACCATTCCGCGCCAATTTTGAAGACTGCTTAAATGGACTTAAAATGGGCCTGTCTCACCCTAATTGTATTATGTTAATGTATGTAAATACTTATATGCTTGAAACTACTTTTAAATTATCAAACGATTCTTAATCTTTGACAATACATGTTTGACTTCATTCACCACGATCTTGAAAACTGACCAAATCGGCGTTACCAAGTCCATGGTCCTTTTAATATTATATGAACATCCGAAAGCATTAAAACGTTTGAAATAAAT